>NC_084802.1:250424432-250727462 GCF_963169125.1 Humulus lupulus | reverse complement strand
TTGCCAATGAAAAATTACATCCCCTAAAGAGAAAACATGCTCTTATTTATAGTGTTTTGAAATACCTAAATTTTAAAGGAAAATAAACAACTAATTTAATTCCAAATAACTTGGCTTAATCGATAATCCCTAAGAAAATGGATCAAATTTAAATTGCAATCTTCTAATAGCCTTCAATTTGTGATTGGAATCAATTTTGTGGAGAACATATTGCCGTGAATGTTGACCTTGGAATCCGCGTGAATCAACACAATTAATATTTGATTTGGAGTATTTGTGTGTAATTAATTCTCCAGGAAGTTGATACGCATCATATAATATCCAAGTGAAGAAAATAAAACAAATGGCTATGCACCAAAGCTTGACATGTGGCATCTGAAAATAGAAAATGAGTCACGAGTTGGCTCATGCATGGAGTAAGGTTTGCGGACAAAACTCTTTTACAAATGGTTGGGCTCTTCTTCATGGGCTTTCCTTTCTTTGAGCATCTCATTTAATTCCTTTATAATTTTACCACATTTTTCTACAAAATCAAACAAATTAATTAAAATAACATATTTTCATATCAAATAAATACTTTCTAATAGTTTCATGAAAATATATAATTAAAATGTAATTTATTTAGACATTTTTACTTGCAAAAGTGCATTTTCATGCACTAATCACAACCCCCAACCAGCTTATTGCTAGTCCCTAGCAATTCAAGCGGAGAAGAAAATTGTGAAGCTGAATAATCAAGTCAAACCAATCAAAACTAGCCATGCATTTTAAAATATCATCAAGAAATTGGAAAGTGTTATGCAAGCTACTCAGTTGTAACCCCAGAGTTGTGTGTGTGTGCACCAAACCATATCCATTTCTTACCATAAGCCATAACACACATAGTATCGAAAAACCTCATAAGCGTAAAGGTCTCAACTCCAATTTCCTCACAGGCATTGAAAGTATTTTTTAATGGGAGAGATGAAACTCTTGGAGTTGGAATTGTAACAATTAACGCTCAAATGAGAGAAGACAAACTTTTTAGGACAAACAATTTGAACAAATATTGATCACAAGATAGACAAATCAAATACTTAGAATTCAAATGATAAACAACCTTTGGGATTTACACAAGAAACTCGAAGAATAAAGAGCTAACTAAAAGAAAATTATAAATATAGAAAAGAACACTTTTTTTAAGAAACATATGAAGTGATGTTTCTTTCATTCATTTTTTTTTAATATGGAATTTTTTTTTTGAAAATAACATAAAAAGAAAACACAATAACGAAATGTTGCTCTTGTTCTATTATTATTATTTTTTTCTTTTTTTTTATTTAATTTTTTTTTTTGACAAGATGCAACACATAAATACATGAACAAAAAGAAACATGAAAATAACATTACAACAAAGGCTCTTTTAAACATGAAATTATCCCTCCAGTACATGTCATGTTTTAAATTCCAGAAATCTGATCTGACCAACTCAAATGATCAATAAAAGTTCAAAAAGTCGTTTTCTCAACTCTCACAACTCACCAAAAAAATGGAAAACATTAAACTTGAAAATTTTCTCAACTATTTGTGTTAACAACCATTTTACCACATGTTTGGAAAGTGCATTTAAAAACTTTGGAAATCACTCCTTAATAGCTAAACATAGCAAAAACCAACTCAAACCACATATTTTTCAATCATGCTTAGAAAATTTTGAGAAAATTTGACTTAAGAATTCAACACAACAATGTAATTCTCCAAATGAATGCTCACCAGAGCTCACCACCCCCAACCGAAAATTAGACAGTGTCCTCAATGTCAAAACAAATACATATGGAAAAGGATAAGGAAAGAGAACACCTGGTAGATGACAATATCCATGGGGAGATAATTGAAACAACTTGATAGCATCAAAACAAACCAAAAACAAACAAAAAAGAAAACACACAAAACTAAAAGAAAAGCAGAAAAATAAAATAAAATAAAACATGTAAAAGAAATAAACAACTCAGAGTGTATAAACAGGGTCCTCAAGAAGGACCACTTCAACATGACTCACACTCTCGATGTAATTCTTCAATCTCTGGCCACTGACTCTAAAAATTCTCCCATCGTTTGTTTCACCACAAATGGGCCAGTCCACCGCGATCTCAACTTACCTGGGTGGAAATTCAACCGAGAATCAGAAAGATGCACCTTTTGATTCACCTCAAAATGCTTTCGCAAGATCTGTTTATCATGAGAAGCTTTCATTTTTGCCTTGTAGATCCTAGAATTATCATATGCCTCATTTCTTAACTCCTCAATTTTAGACAGCTGGAGTTTCTGATTAATGCCTGTAGCACATAGATCAGAATTAAAGGCTTTGACAGCCCAATATGCCTTATGCTCAAGTTCAACAGGCAAATGATAGGCTTTCCCATAAACAAGCCGATAGGGAGGCATCCCAAGAGGGGATTTGAAAGCAGTACGGTATGCCCAAAGTGCGTCAAGAAGACGAGAAGACCCATCTTTTCGGTCAGGATTTACCGTTTTTTCCAGATTTTTTTTTATCTCCCTATTGGCTAACTTCGCTTGCCCATTGGTTTGCGAATGATAGGAATTAGCAACCTTATGGAATACACCGTACTTCTGCATGAGAGCCTCAAAAGACTTATTGCAAAAATGGGTGCCTTGATCACTAATGATAGCACGAGGCGTACCGAACCTTGACAAAATATTTTCCTTCAAGAACTTGGTAACTGTTGCATTATCATTGGTTCGACAGGGTACATCCTCGACCCATTTGGAAACATAATCCACAGCAAGGAGAATGTAAAGGTAACCAGAAGAAGATGGAAATGGTTCCATGAAATCTATCCCCCAACAATCAAATATCTCAATCACAAGAATTGGGTTCAAGGGCATCATATGACGACGGGATAGAGAACCTAACTTTTGGCACCTCACACATGAACGACAAAATTCATTGGTGTCTTTGAAGTGACCACACTGTAAGATTTTTGTAGCAGTTTTCTTCACAGAGAAGTGACCAACACAAGCATCATTGTGACAAAAGTTCAGAACACTAGACACTTCATCATCAGGGATGCATCTTCGCATGATCTGATCGGGGCAATACTTGAAAAAATATGGATCATCCCAATAGAAATTGTGCACCTCAACCAGAAACTTGCATCTATCTTGTGAATTCCACTCAGAAGGAAATTCACCTGTTACTAAGTAGTTGAAAATGTGTGCATACCATGGTAACTTAGTAATAGCAAGCAGTTGTTCACTGGGGAAATCATCACGAATAGGTGGACCATCAGCGGAATCACTAAATTCAAGTCAGGAGAAGTGATCTGTGATGACATTCTCAACACCTTTCTTGTCTTTGATTGTGATGTCAAATTCTTGCAATAGAAGGATCCACCGTATTAAGCGCGCCTTAGTATCCTTTTTGGAAAGGAGGTACTTAAGGGCATAATGATCTGTGAAGATCATAATAGGTGAACAAATCAAGTAAGCTCGAAATTTGTCAAGAGCAAATACAACAGCAAGCAACTCTTTTTCAGTAGTGGAATAGTTCATTTGAGCACTATTAAGAGTTCGACTTGCATAATAGACAACAAAGGGTTTCCCCTCCTTTCGTTGTCCCAAAACAGCACCAACAGCAAAATTGCTCGCGTCACACATGATTTCAAAAGGAAAATTCCAATCAGGTGACTGCATGATAGAAGCGGAAGTCAATTTTGCAACAAGTGTTCGGAAGGCATCCTCACACTTAGGCGTCCACTCAAAAGTAGCATCTTTGGCTAAGAGGTTACATAGTGGATGAGAAATCGCTGAAAATTTTTGAATGAACCTCCTATAAAAACCAGCATGCCCAAGAAAAGATCTGACATCTTTGACAGTTTTTGGAGTGGACAAATTAGAAATGAGATCAATCTTAGACTGATCAACCTCAATTCCTCTTTCAGAGACAATGTGTCCCAAGACTATGCCTGAAGATACCATGAAATGGCATTTTTCCCAATTGAGCACAAGACCTCTCTCAATACATCGTGTCAAAAAAGCTTCTAAATTAAGAAGACATGCGTCAAAAGAGTTTCCAAAGAATGTTAAATCATCCATGAATACTTCCATACATTTTTTAACCATGTCACTGAAAATACTCATCATGCACCTTTGGAAGGTGGCTGGTGCATTACACAGTCCAAATGGCATACGTCGAAAAGCATAAGTACCAAAAGGACATGTGAAAGTGGTCTTATCTTGATCCTCCATTGCAATCTCAATTTGATAATAGCCTGAATAGCCATCAAGAAAGCAATAAAAAGGATGACCAGCCACACGTTCAAGGATTTGATCAATGAATGGAAGTGGGAAATGATCTTTGCGGGTGGCAGAATTCAACTTTCGATAGTCAATGCACATGTGCCAAACCGTCACAGTTCTTGTGAGGACAAGGGCCCCTTTCTCATTTTCAACAACAGTTACACCCGACTTTCTAGGCACTACCTGAGTTGGACTAACCCATTTGCTATATAATGAATGCTTGTTTGCATTATCTGATGGAGAAAAGCATTGACTTATAAGTCAACGACAGCAATAGCGCTGAGTGCTGGTAAAATAGAATTGACTTATAAGTGAAGTTCAGCAATAGCGCACTGAAACCTGGTTTTTTCTGTTAGGCCTAATCAAAACGCATCATATACTTGTCCAACCCAGTGGTCATGGAAAAGTAAAGCGCCAGGTACGCTTGGGCAACTCCAAGGCTGGTTATACAGAGTAGAGGACAACGGGCCCCATTGTGACTTATTAGTCCGATGTATTAGGGAATTGAGCCCTGGTTTGACTTATTATGCAGTTAATTAGGGTAACCATCCCTTATGACGCTGTAGCCATTTATATGAATTGTATGCATGCATGAGTAGGGTTATTACTACTAGGCATGCTTGTTATGATTTGGTAATGTGTTATTAACTGCTTATGAGCATGTTTAAGTTTCTATGTGGTGCAGGTAAGGGAAAAAGGAAGTGGTACCAACCATGAGTTCGAGAGCTTTGGTTGCGACGTGTACATATGCGGCTGCTCGAGCACCACGGTCGGGGTTTCTCAAAGGAACTAGGGTTAAACCCTAATTTTTCCGCTTAGGTCAGCTGGTTGTAACTTTTGCGTTGTAATTAATCTTTTTGAAATGTAAGAAACTTTGTAAACGTTTATTATGGGATCCCATGTTCAACTTTACGCTTTAACGAAATAACTATTCCTTTTTATCGAAATTTTTAACCCTAAACCATTAATCACATTTAGTTACACAGATATGGCCAAATGACTTGTTTAGCGAATCTAGCATTATTTAAAATACACAGTGTAAATGTCTTCGCTAACCAGGGCATTACATCATGCTCTGCCTCTGACATGTCTTGATCCAAATTATCCTTGAACACCTAGTTCATCAGATCCATAAATGTTGCAGGGGCATTGGTCAACCCAAATGACATATCTTGAAACTCGTAGTGCCTGTACCTTGTGCGGAAGGCCATCTTTAGGATATCCTCATCCTTGATCCTCAGCTGGTTATAACCAGATTGAAGTTCAATCTTTGAGAACACTGTCTTACCCTGCACCTGATCAAACATGTCATCTATCCTCGGTAGAGGGTACTTGTTCTTGATAGTCAACTTGTTCAATTCCCTATAATCTAACACATCCTCATGGTCCCATCCTACTTCTTTAAAAACAAAACCGGAGAACCCCATGGTGAGAAGCTAGCTCTTATAAATCCCCATTCTAATAACTCTTGTAACTATACCTTCAACTCTTTCAGCTCTGTCGAAGCCATTCTGTGTGTTGCCCTCGACACTAGTTCTGTACCTGGTGCTAACTCAATGATGAATTCAATTTATTGGTGTGGTTGCAGTCCCAGTAAGTCCCTAGGAAACACATCTAAGAGCTCACACACCAATCTGGTCTCCTCCGGTTCCACTAGGGTGACCCTAGTAGTATCCACCACACTAGCTACTAATCCTATACAACCTCCTTGTATTAGGTCTCTAGCTCTCAATGCTGATATCATGGGAATGCATGGTCCATTCACAATGCCAGCAAAAAGGAAGGGGTCCTCACCCTCGGGCTCAAAATTCACCATCCTCTTGTTGCAGTCTATAATCGCCCCATACCAAACTAACCAATCTATTCCCATAATCATGTCAAAGTCATTCATACCCAACTCAAACAATTCCACTGATAGTTCCATGTTTTCCACCATCAATAGCAATGATCTAACCTGTCTCCAAGAAACTACCAGTTCCCCTGTGGCCAAGAAAGTACCAAATCTCGCAGTATAATAATCACAGGTCCTACACAATCTATCAATCACTCTGCTAGAAACTAAAATCAATATAGTATATGAAGTGCCAGCACTACAAACTTGACCTGTCACCACGGAGGGACTAGCCTTAGCCTCTGCCTGAGTTAGGGAAAACACTCGAGCTGGAGTCAAGTTGTCCGCCTTTCTTATTTCCTCTTTCTTCAAGCTCATGCAGTCTTTCTTGAGATGTCCAACCATTTATTACATCCCAAATTTGTTATGCAGGCTTAGTTCCTTGATTAGTTTGTCGACAGGGCATAAATGGATATTGTGTGCATGTTTATGATTAAATGCATGATTGCATGAGTTGTATTATGATATGACTTGTTATGCATGTTTATGTGTATTAAATATGCATGTGGGCCCATTTCTAATTAGAATGGTATTTGCATAATTTTGACCAGTAGAGTGTATATATTTGTAAATATATGTGATTTGTGAATTAGACCATATTATTATGTGGATATATTTGGGTTACTCGGCACGAGACGATCATAGTGAGCAAGTTAGCAGAAAGGTCACAACGGGATTAAATATCCGGCTCGGGTTAGCCTAGGTGTATTTTGGTAATTTAGTTCATTACCGGGATTTATAGGGTAATGGGAATTATTTGGTGATCATTTGGGAATATTGGAATTAATTGGGAAATATGATGTTAATTGAGGATTAGTGGCGATTTCGGGATAAAGACCAAAATACACTTGAGAGTGCTTTGGAAAAGGTTAAGAGGTGAGGGCAAAACAGTCTTTGGCTAGTGGGCTGAGTCATTTGAGTTAAGTGCTGAGCACTTTGGGGGACATACATGTTGCTTTCTATATCTCTCTCCCTCTCTCTCTCTCTTGGTGGTTTCCATCTCAAAGCTTTGTTAAGCGTAGGATGATTTAGCGTAGGATGATTTAGAGTTGGGCATTGTTAGGTGATCATCCTAGGTCTAGAATTACAAAATTTTGCAGCTAAGGTTAACAATAGGGCTCGAGACAAGATCATGCTCAAGGGTCGTTTTTATCTATCCAATGCTTGGACCAGAGGTAAGAAAACAACACCCAGTATGTGATTTGGGCTTGGCTCGGTTATTAAACTTGACGACCATGCTTGGACTGTTTGATTAGGCATGATAACTTTGTTATTCATAGTTGTAATATATACTGTATGCTTATCTATTTTACTTGATTGAAAGGCTTGACTTATGAGTCAAGGGCAGCAATAGCGGGCTGAGTGAAGGCGAAAGGCTTGACTTATAAGTAAAAGGCGGTGATAGCCCACTAAGCGCAGGCTGAAAGGCTTGACTTATAAGGCAAGGGCAGCAATAGCGCTCTCTCAGCGCAGCCCAAAAGATTTAACTTATAAGTCAAGGGTGACAATAGCCCACTGAGCGCATGTTGAAATGATTACACCTATCCAGGAGCATGGTACACGCTTGACCAACTGTATGGTTGCTTATAATATCAAGCGCCATGTACACTTGGCCAGCACAAAGGGTGGTTATGATAGGGCAATGGGCCCCAGGGTGACTCCACAGTCACTTATCTTAGGGAAAATTGCCTCGGTGTAACTCTGTAGTCACCAATCTAAATTGAATTCATGGATGAGTAGGTTTATTATTGGTAGGCATGTCAATTATGATTCTGTAATATGTTATTGACTTCTTGTGAGCCTGTTTAAGTTTTCTTGCTGACCCTAGGCTCACGAGTGCTATGTTGTGCATATAAGGGAAAATGGAAGCTAGACCAACCATTAGTTGGAGAGATTCAGTGGCGGTGTGTACATATGTAGCTTACTCGACCACCACGGTCAGCGATTCATAAAGGAACTAGGATTAAACCCTAATTTTGCCTCTTAGGCCCGCTTTTTTTGTAATCACCCTTTTGGATTGTAAATGACTTTTTAAATGTTTATTTTGGAATACCATGTACGAATTTAAAGTTTTTAATGAAATTATATATTTTGTTGCCCAAAATTATTAACCCTGATCCATTAATTACTTCTAGTTACACATTTATGCCCAAATGGCTTGATTAGCAAGTCCAGCACTATTTAAAATACACAGAGTAATGGTCTTGGCTCTTTAGGGCGTTACAACTTGGTATCAGAGTTGTCGAGGTTTAAGGGTTCCTAAAGACGGGTTGGGCATGTACACTCACCACTAAAGGCAACCTGGACTCAGGGTTTGGTAATTATTGATATGATTATGTGCTTTACCTGCATGCTAGAGTAGAGAGCATGATATATATATTGTTAAGAGTTGCAACCTTCTATATCAAATCCTCAATCTGCTGAGTTGCAACCTTCTATATCAAATCCTCCTATTGAATTTCATTGTCCATAGAGATATATATTTTTCCACAACCCATCATAGGCGCTATATCAATCTCAATTGTTATCTTGTCTGGCCTTGTTGTAATCTGTGGCGTCGTATCCAACCAACACAGACCTTCCCAAGTAAGAGATCAGCTTCCAAATTAATTTTCCCATTGTATAGACAAGGATTTATAACATGAATTACCCAGTAAGTCTCACCAGATCCTGTTCTTAGGGTTATTCCTCTACAAATGACAAATCGCTCAAATCCCTTACGCTATGCATTCACCGTCAACTTAATATTCCCTGTATACCGACCATGTTCCCATTCCTTCACCTACCACGCAGCTCAAACCATCATCCCATCAGTCTATAACTGGGCACATCTCAAACTTGATGCATCGCTTACAGTTTCATGTTTTTAAACAAAGTCAAGATCCTTCACACCACCCTTCACTATCAATCCATTACACACAGATTCCTATCCACAAGATGTTAACCAATCCTCATTATGTCCTCTGAATATCTGGTACAAAATTATCCATTCAGTCTAACTTTAGGTTCCTCTGCCAACCCAATCTCATCGTGCCTCTTATCCCTCAGATGTTCTTAAGTAATTTCATTGTGGCATCTGATTAAATCTTTTCATACTTAATCCCTTTTCTCCCTTTAGCATGACCTTAATTACCCTTGGAGATGTCAAACCTAACACCTTCTAGAGCCTTACTTGTGACCCTGATTCTTCAGTTTTAGTATCATTAGTGTAGTAATCGTTCACATTCTGCTACTAACTGGGAAGTAGTTCAACACATCCTTGACAAACCTAGATGTGACTCGTTCATACTGTTCATGTACTCTCTACTTGTCAAACTTACTTGTGTTTTTGAAGCATAAGTCAATTAAGAACCTTTACTAATAATCCAGCACACCCCACTTGGTACAAGTAATAATTCCTCAAATGTTTCTTTCCTAGATCCTCAGCTGATAATAACCAGATCGAAGATCAATTCCTGCAGACATTGTCCTGTCTTGTAACTGGGCATTTAAACTCTTCATCCTTAGCAGGCGATGTCAACGAATCCCACGATACAGTGCTCCGTCTAATCCATCCCTAAGCCAGATACTTCTTAAACTGAACTAGTAAATCTTTCTGACAAACTAATACTATTCTTCATACTATCCCTGATACTGAATTTGTTCATAGCCAAATTCTTAAGCGTACCCAACAACTCCTTACATACTCATCTGAATCCCTACTGACCACTTCAGTTTCCATTCAGTCCAACTTATATACTTCAAATGATGTCCACCACAGTCCATGGCTGTCCCTTATCTAACAAGTTAGCTCCCACTCAAGCCCATAACAAGGCTCCCATATGACAAGCGCAGTCACTTTCACCACGAATCCCTTAACAACCACTAATATCTCAAGCCCCTCATACAATAACCTTGAGGCATATACTTCATATAGGAATCTTTCCTGGGAGATACACAACACCGAACTTTTTCAGCTCATTATATAACCAAGAACAAGGATTATCAAGTCAACCGGTCTCTTCTGAGGAACTATCCTCGGACTTCAAATGTAACAAGGCATTCTAGTCTTCCATTCTCTAATCCTGGGCAATCCCTAATCCGCCTAATGTACTGAACCATTCCATGTAGATAACGTGTCCTTACTTAGCATCTTTCCAGATGGAATCTCCTGCTTCTGGTGCATACTGAATAACTTCACTAAGCCTCATCACTGTCCTGACGGCTATCTTGTAAACTTGACCTCCTCCTGTCAAATCTAGGAGCCATAGAACTGTCAAGGATTCTCCTGTTCTGGTTACTGAGCATCTATCCTTACTAAAACCCACAAATGGGAATACTGTGATCTTCATTTCTTGCCCTACGGCATTTGTGCCCCATACCCCATTCCTTGTATCTTAAATAACATGGCCCTCCCTGCTGCCCAAGCATAGATGAAAACCTCATGCACTGGAGCGGCCCTGATGCTCTGGGCCATCCCAGAGTTTAATCCTTAAATGAATCATCATTCCCAGCTACATCTGCTTGTATCAACTTCCAAAGCGGATTGATCAACCCACCAAACTTATTGACATACACTGTCGTTGTCTTGCCATTCTAGACCGAGTTCATAAACTCATTAATCTGCGCAGTTCAACCTATGTCTTAGTAATCTCTTTTATCAAATCACTGTCTGAATTCCTCCCAATCCATCACAACAACATTTTGGGTCTGTGTATCACTTCCCACCATTTTCGAGCATTCTTCTGCCACATATGCATGGCGCAACTACTCTATCACGACCTATCATCTTCTTAATATCAAGGAAGAAATTAGCTATGCCCATCCACTAATCTATTCTTGAGCAAATCCAAAACTTTCTCAAAACTAGAGGATAATGCTTCTAGAGTCTTCCATACAGTACTTCTTATTTGTCTCTACCCTCAGGTTAAACCAACACTGATACCCTTACTGTCAAGGTATACAAGGCAGCTTTTCTCCAAACAAAACATGTTGTTCCACTCATCGAATCTCTTCTATCATATCTCAAAGCCATACTCACATACAAGTGAATGTCTGTTGCGACTTTCAGAGGCAGATGAAGGATTCCAACCAAAGCTATCATCTGAAACCCTCACTAGAACAATACCAGGTCCAATCAACCATTCTGAGCACATACAATCTGAATTAACCTGCCATCACTGACTAAACCCCTTAGCCCTAATGTTCATATCCAGAACCATCCCACGGGCAGGCCCAAACAACCACAATAATCAAACACACATAAAACATATCAAACACCAATCTACATTACTATGCATTGGTTATCAAATTTCATTGCTACTAAATACAATCATATT
This sequence comes from Humulus lupulus, assembly GCF_963169125.1. Lineage (NCBI taxonomy): Eukaryota > Viridiplantae > Streptophyta > Magnoliopsida > Rosales > Cannabaceae > Humulus > Humulus lupulus. The sequence goes on along the minus strand of NC_084802.1, from coordinate 250,715,954 downwards.
CATCATGCTTTCCATATACCAATAAGCATATAAAGCATACAAGTTCAATTTAAACAGTTAACCACATGCAATCAATACGCAAATCATTATCCAAATATACATCCACATACAATAGAAATGATAATTAGCACGCCTCAATATCATCACACAGTAGTCAAGGCCCAGGCTCTATCAGAATCTCAGCCTCCTTATTAAATATACAAATTAATGCATTCATATTTCATTCACACACTTAAGCATATAACCTCATGTATTCAATTACGAAACCGTGAGTCGAGCTTGTCTTTAGCGGTAAGTGTACATGTCCAGCCAGTCTTCAGGAACCCTTAAACGTAGAACCCTCTGATACCAAGTTGTAACGCCCTGGATAACCAAGACCGCTACACTGTGCCTTTAAAATAGGGAAAGACTTGCTAATCAAATCATTTAAATAAAAATGTGAATCTAAATTCATAAACAGATTAGGATTATAATATTTTGGTTATAAACAAGTCATTTTCATTAAAATGAATGTTTAGTATGTGGGATCCCAAATCAGGGTTTAAAGGATAAATTGACAAAATTTCCAATAGTTATAAATAATCAAGGCCACTCTAATGACAAAATACACATTTTAGGTTTCTGTCCCTATACAATCCCTCGACCGTGGCGGATAAGCAACTGATAATGTACACCTCGCCCCCAGAGCTCTCCAACTCATGGCTGAACCATCTTATCCTTCCCATTACCTACACCACGTAGCACCTGTGAGCCGAGGCCCAGCAAGAAAACTATATCACATAGCATAAACAATCCAAACAATAAAATAATTCATAAGATATTAACCAAATATTAAGCAGGCCATAACAGGCACAAAATCAGTGACAACAAACAAAGAATCATTAGTCTATTATCCAGGTATTCAACAAGAGATAGTAATCAAATTAACAATAATAAACATATCATATCAGTCATACAATACTTAGGGTCGAGGCCCTTAGGCCGCACCCTCTATTTAACCCACTGTCTCTGACTCACTTAGGCTGAGCCCAGTGTTTAACCCACTGACTCTGACCCGCTTAAGCCAAGCTCAGTGATTATTAAGCTATCCTTAGCTACCATTGGCGAGCCGCGTCCTGTGCAAAAATATCAAGCCCGACACTCTTAGGCCGTTAATTTCATGCTCTCATGGCATATCATAATCATCAGCAATTGTATTAAGATATAGGTAACCCTTAGTCCCATCACAGCCTCACAAAAGGGTGCAATTTTCTTACCTTTACTTTCCGAGCGAAGAAGGTGAAATGGTTTAGAGCACGATCATTAGCTTCGACCCTTAGCAATAAACCTAGTCAGAAACCATAAATAGAACTCTCATTATAATTCGATTCCGTAAAAGAACTTTGGGGCCAATCCCAAGCTCTCGGGAAGTCCAAGTCCACCAAGTGGGATGGTGGAATCGACCCCCGAACCCCTGGACAACAACTCAACAAAGTACCCAAAAATTAGGTTCTGGAGGCAGGGTAGTGCTACAACGCTACTAGAGGGGTGCTACAGTGCTACAAAAAGAAACCTAAGCCCCGCAGAAATACATCATAGCGTTGTAGTGCTTTCAACCTAGCGCTACAGCGCTAGCACAAGAAATGAAAATTTCTGGGCTTCTCCCTCCGAACTTTCCCAAGCCAAAGCTCCAAGAACTCACTCTAATAATCAATAAAACATAAAATTGAGTCCATAATTTCCTATTTATCATCCAAAACAACTTAATAACATCAAAACTTAGCTAAAAACCTCACCAACAACAAAAATCAAAATTGAGCTATGAAGCTCAAGAACCCTAACTAAAAACCCGTAAACTTAGAACATTGAAGAAATCTTTACCTTAGAGAGGAATTCGACCCTAGGTTTCCGCCAATGCTATTCCAAGCTTTAACTCCTCAGATTCCCAAGCTAAAGTCCTTAAAACTCCAGTCCAAAACCCAAATTCAGAAATCAAACTCAACTAAAATTCAACAAACTCGAAGGCTTGAAACCTTACCTCCATGGTAGCTAATCCGCAGCCTCAATCCTTCAATTCTTGAGGTTAGAATCCAAGACATCCCAGCTGAAGTTCTCTCTAGCTTCCCTTCCAAGACCCCAACTTCCTTCAGCAATTCCAGTCTTCCCTTTTCCTTTAATTTCCTTCAACCCAAGCTTAGTTTATGCATCTTTTAGGCCCTTAGCTTCACAATTCGTCAAGGAGAGAGTGAGAGAGAGGAATACGTGAAAGAAAAGGGGCAGGGAGGTTCTATTCCTTTCTGTTTTATTCCTACTAAATCTGAGTATATCCCTTTTTTTAGAAAAAACCAAATTGCCCTCCCACATAACAATTAACCCTCAAGTCAAATTAATGGTATACTAGTCATTTGCTCTATATTCCCGCTAATTCCTCGAGTGCCCCTATCATTTACTAATTAATTCCGTCATCAAATTAACTTTCAATTATTTACCCAAATGTCTAGTAATCCACGATATATTTTCCAAATTCCCGAAAATACCCCCAGACTCCCTTGAGCCGGGTACAAATCCCTGTCGTGACTATTTCACCAATCCGTTCGCCAGGACCATCTCGAGCCATATGCTGCAAATATATCCAGATCATAATGCGGTCTCAACAACTTATCACACATAATTACATTTATGCCCTCAACGGGCCAAAATAACAAATCTTCCCTTAAAAGCTAAACAGGGCCCACATGCATATTTAATACTCATAAACATGCATTTAGTCATATCCGTATGATCATATAGTCATGCATGCCACACAATCATGCATTAAATCATTTGTTCACATAAATACCAATTATGCCCTCCCAACACACTAATCAAGGCCCTTAAGCATTATTAGCAATTTTGGGTCGTTATAGGAAATACTAGAGACGTTTCGCAAGGTTCAAGTAAACATTCATTTACTTGATTCCATTAAACAAGTACCTTTGATATGCAATGCTTTTAAAGGAGATATGAACCAATAAGAGGAAGCTCAAAGGGAATGAAAAGGTAAGTGTCGGGGAAAATGTTTTGGCTGTACTTGAAAGAAACTTCCACCAAAGTGGAAGGATCCTGACACCTTCACTATTCCTTGCACTATTGGAAGTGAAAGGATTGAAATATGTATGTTAGATTTTGATGCTTCAATCAATGTAATTCCATACTCTATTTACACCTCTTTGAATTTGGGACCACTTGAAGAAACGGGGGTGAACATTCAATTAGCAGATCGTTCTAATGCCTATCCAAGGGGGGTATTAGAGGATGTATTGGTTAAAGTAAATGAATTAGTGTTTCCTGCTGATTTCTACTTTCTTGATATGGAAGATTACTCAGTTCCATGCTCTACACAAGTTTTATTGGGAAGGCCATTTTTAACAACAGCTAGAACTAAGATAGATGTTCACGAGGGAACTTTGACCATGGAGTTTGATGGTGAACTGATTTGCTTTAATATTTTTGAGGCTATTAGGTATATAAGTGATGTTCATTCAATTTCTTCAATTGATATTTGGGACTCATTGTCGCAAAGAATTCTAGATTTACATGGAGAGGATAGGTAAGATGTTGTCTTGAGGGAACCAATAGACTTGAAGAAAGAGGGTGTCACTATTGAAGTAAAGGAGATGGTGGTTGCACTTAATACTGATGGAGAGGTTTCTAAAGAGCTATCATTCTTAGAGGTGCCTATTTCTCATGAGCATCTTCAACCATCTATTAAATAACTACCAAAGCTTGAATACCACTACCAAAGCATCTTAAATATGTTTACTTGGGTGATAAAGAGACATTATCACTCATTATCACCACACACCTTACCCAAGTACAAGAGGATCGTTTGATAAGGGTACTTCGACAATACAAAACAGCCATAGGGTGGACCATAGCAAATATGAAAGGAATAAGCCCAACTATGTCCATGCACCATATTCTTCTTGAAGAGGGGTCAAAGCCTTCTAGAGAATCTCAACGAATGTTAAATCCACCTACGATGGAAGTAGTTAAAAAGGAGATACCGAATCTCTTTAATGTGGGTGTGATTTACCCTATTTCAGATAGCAAGTGGGTGAGTCTAGTTCAAGTAGTTCCTAAGAAATCAGGCACCACTGTGGTAAAGAATGATGGGGAAGAGTTAGGGCCCACTAGAGTCCAAACAGGTTGGCGAGTTTGTATTGATTATAGAGAGTTGAACACTGCAACATTAGTAAGACACACTTATTAATACTTTCTTGATGGTTATTCAGGTTATAATCATATTGTTATTTCTCATGAAGACCAAGAGAAGACCACATTTACATGCCCATTTGGCACATTTGCTTTTCGTAGAATGTCATTTGGATTATGCAATGCTCCCTCCACTTTTCAGCGATGTATTGCTAGTATTTTCTCAGATTACATAGTGAGCATCATAAATGTGTTTATGGATGATTTTAGTGTGTATGGTGATTCTTTTGATAAGTGCCTCCACAACTTAACTCTAGTTCTTAAACAATGTATTGACACTAATCTTGTATTGAATTTGGAGAAGTGTCACTTTAAGGTGCAACAACGTATTTTTTTTGGGAATGTTATTTCAGAAAAAGTGATTGGAGTGGACAAGGCCAAAATTGATCTCATTCGTTCTCTTCCACCACCATCAAGTGTGAAAGAAATAAGATCCTTTCTTGGTCATGCAGGATTCCATAGGCGGTTTATAAAGGATTTCTCAAAGATTGCTTCCCCATTATGCAATCTTCTTCAAAAGGGTGTGGCCTTTAAATTTAATGATAAATGTTTGTTTGCATTCAACAAATTAAAGGAATCCTTGACATCAATTATAACGACCCAAATCTACTAATAGGGCTTAAGGGCCTTGATTAGCGTGTCGGGAGGGCATAACTGGATTATATGTGATTTAATGACGAAAAGCATGTTATATGATTATTTGGATATCTGTGATGCATGACTATGTGTATTAGTATGCATGTAGGCCCTGATTAGGTTAGAAGGGCATATTTGTAACTTTGGCCCGTTGAGGGCATAACTGTATATATCTATGATAAATTGTTGAGACCACATTATTATGTGGATATATTTGTACCTTGTGACTCGAGGCGATCCTAGTGAGCGGTTTAGCGAAAAAGTCACGGCAAGAATTTATACCCGGCTTGGGGCGAGCCTGGTGGTATTTCTGGGAATTTAGGAAATATATTGGAGTCTATTTTGATATTGAGGGATATAATTGGTGATTATTTAGGTGTCAGGAAGTAAGCGGTAAATATTAAAGACATTCGAGGAATTAGCGGGAATTGGATGTAATGACTAAAATGCCCTTAGGAGGTTTAAAAGCTTAGTTTTAAATGGGAGGGCAAATTGGTCATTTGAGTTAAAAGCAGGGATAAGTATTATAATGCTTTATGCCTTAGTGGAATGTGTAGAAAGTGGTAGAAGTATGAAGGGAAAAGAAAAGAAAAAGGAAAAGAAAAGAAGCAGAAAAGGAAAAAAAAATGGAAAATAAGGCATTACTTCCTTATGCGATTTGGGATTTCTTCTTCAATCCTTGGGTTCTTTTGGAGCTGTGACTCAGGGAGATTTTGGGCAGGAGATTGAGGCTAAGGTCCTTGGTTTGGCTTGAGGAGTTAGCAAGGGTAGTTCATCCATTTGAGGTAAGTTTCTAGGTTCCTCTCTTGTGTTCTTGGTTTTGGCCGAGATGGTTTCTAAACTGAGTTCTGTGGGAATTCTAGGGAATTAAGCCTAAAAGTTTGAGGAGGTGAAGGCTAAGGAAGTGTGGAGGATAACCTAGGCTGAATTCATCCATCAATGTTAAGAAATTCTAGCTTAAAAGTTCTGTAACTTCTATTGTTCTGATTGAGTTTTTGAGCTCTAAGCTTAGCCATGGTGATTTTTTGTATTTTGGGGGTGCATGTGAGTGAATTTTATATGGTTAGGTCCTTTGGGGTGAGTTGGAGACGTTGGGAGGTTTGTTTTGAAGTTTGGTTGAGGTTTGGTTGAGTTTGGGAAAGGTTTGGCTCGGGGAATTTCGAGGGAAGAAAATCTGTGTTGGGTTGTGCTGTGACTAGCGTTGTAGCGCTAGTCATTGGGCGCTACAGCGCTAGGCCCTAATGTTTTAGAGCATTTTGGCTCTGCTTGTAGCGCTAGAGCGCTCTCCTTAAGGCGTTGTAGCGCTACCCTGTTCCTAGAAGAGATTTTTGGGTTATTTCTTAGGGTTTTTGCCTTGGGTCTTGGGGTTTGATTCCACCACCCCGTTTGGTGGAATTAGGGCCTCCCGAGGGCTCGAGATTGGTCCCAAGGCTAGGTTTTTGATTTGAAGTTTGGTGTGGTTCTAACTTGTGACCGTGACTAGGTGTACACTAGGGCTCAGATGGGATCTTGCTTGAGGGTTGAATTGAACAAAGATATCGGAATCTAAAGGTAAGAAACTGCACTCGTTTATGTGTTAATAATGGGAGTAAGAGCTCCCTATACATGAACTGTGTCATAGATGGTATTATGCCATGGGATATGTGATGATCGGCCTAAGAGTGTCGAATTCAATATTTGCGCACAGGGCGCAGCTCGGCCACTGGTAGCTGAGGACAGCTTAATATTCACTGAGCTCGGTTTAAGCGGGCCGGAGTCAGTGGGATAAATGGAGGGTACGGCTTAAGGGCGTTAACCCAGGTTATCATCTATGAATTGGTTATTATTATCAAATGATGTCTTTGGTATGCTGAATACTTGATTATTGTGAATACTTGGATCGTTGAGTATATGAATATACTACATGAGTTATCTGGTTGTTTTGTTAGATAACTAGGCACTGCTATTGTGTTTTCTTGCCGGGCCTTGGCTCACGGGTGCTACGTGGTGCAGGTAAAGGGAAAGACAAAGTGGACCAGTCCTGAGATGGAGAGCTTTAGGGCTGAATGTACATAGTCAGTCAATCGGCAGCCACGGCCGGGAGTGGTGCAGGATGAGAAAAGCCTAATTGTCTGTTATGCCCTTAGAGTGGCTAGTAATTGTACTTTTATTTTGTAAGTGTCTTTTAACGCTTCTACTTTTGGGATCCCATGTAAAAATATTTGATTATAAGAAACGAAACTTTTGAGACCGAAATATTTTAACCCTAGTTCTACTTTAGTTACTATAACACGTTTCCAACTAATGGCTTGATTAGCAAGTCTTGCACATTTGTAAACACACAATGTAACGTTCTTGGCTATCCAAGGCGTTACATCAACACCTATTATTCAGCCACCGAATTGGGAGTTACCATTTGAAATAATGTGTGACGCTAGTGATTATGTAGTATGAGCGGTCCATGGGCAAAGAATTGGTAAGTTTCCTCATGTTATATACTATGCCTCTCGGACTCTTAATGATGCTCAGTTGAATTACTCTACAATGGAGAAAGAGCTTTCAGTGGTCATCTTTGCTCTAGAAAAGTTTCGGTCTTACTTGATTGGAAATAAAGTTATTGTTTACACTAACCATGCAGCTCTTAAATATTTACTAGCTAAGAAAGAAGCGAAGCCTTGACATATTCGGTGGATTTTACTCCATCAATAATTTGATCTTCAAATAAAAGATAAGAGAGGGTCAGAAAACTTGGTGGCTGATAACTTGCAATTAAATGAAAAATTTCCCAATGAACAACTCTTATCTCTTAAAGAAGTTATTCCATGGTTTGCTGATATTGTTAACTATTTGGCCACTAAAGAGTTACCAAGAGACCTTACACAAGCTCTAAAGAACAAGATTAAGCATGATGCTAAGTTCTACATTTGGGATGAGCCTTATTTATGGAAACATTGCACTGATCAAGTCATTCGAAGCTGTGTTCCCTATTATGAATTTCAATCTATCCTTGCTTTCTCGCATTCTCACTCTTGTGGAGGTCATTTTTGACCAAAAAGAACAGCCCATAAAGTATTGGACAACCGTTTTTCTTGGCCTACAATCTTTAAAAATTCAAGTGCATATTGCAAGGTATCTAACAGTTGTCAACTAGTTGTTAATATGAATGGTAGGGATCAAATGCCCCAAACGCCCATACATATTATAGAGATTTTTGATGTATGGGGCATTGATTTTATGGGACCATTTTCATCGTCATTCAGTTTTGAGTATATTCTTTTAGTGGTGGATTATTTGTCTAAGTGGGTGGAAGCAAAAGCAACTAAAGTGAATAATTATAAAACAGTGGTTGAGTTCATTAGATCGAATATCTTTGTGAGATTTGGCACTCCAAGGGAAATAATTAGTTACCGAGGTACTCATTTCTGCAATAATACTATTGAAGCTTTATTTCGTTGCTATCAAGTGACTCATAAAGTAAACACTGCCTACCATCCACAGGAAAATGGCCAAGTCGACATATCGAATAAAGAAGTCAAGTCTATTATTTAAAAGACGGTGAATCCAAATAGGAAGGATTGGAGTGTAAGAGTAGATGATGCTCTATGGGCATTTCGCATGGCATACCAAACACTGTTTGGTATGCCGCCTTATCGATTGATGTATGGAAAGATTTTCCATTTACCTGTTGAATTAGAGCATAAAGCTTTGTGGGCTGTGAAAAAGTGTAACATGGAGATGGATAATGCAGGCTAACAAAGAATGCTGCAATTAAAAGAGTGGAGGAAATTCGTAATGATGCTTATGACACATCTAAGATTTACAAAGAAAAGACCAAGGCCTTTCACGATCGAAATAGAATTACTTAGAAGATGTTTGATGCGAGACAAAAAGTATTATTGTATCATTCTTGTCTTAAACTCTTTCCGGGTAAGTTGAAATCCCGATTGGTTGGACCTTTCATAGTGGTACACCATTATCCACATGGAGCGGTAAAAATTACAAGTCCATCAATGGGAAAAATACTCAAGGTTAATGGTCAGAGATTGAAGCCTTTGTATGAGTCTATCAAGGAGGAACAAGCTACTGTGATTCACCTTTTTGATCTGGAATATGTTGATGAAGTATGAAAAGGTTTTATGTCGAGCTAGCGACATTAAACCTAGCCAAAGTTTATGTACTTTATTTTATTTTTATGACATTTTCGTTTAATTTATTTTTCCATGTAATTTTTTCTTTTTGAACTTAGTTTTAATATTTCTTAATGTATTTTAGAACTGTGAAAATTGTGAAAAAGAATTGAAAACCCCAAGTCATTTTTTCCCACTTCCCACAAAAACAAAGTCTCCCAAATCGAAAATAATCTCCCATTTTCGCCAAATTCCATCATTTCAAGCACATTTTCACTCAAATTTTTCACCAAAACCATCACAATTCCAACCCTCAATCTTCATTTTCTACCATTTTTCACCTATTGTCACCAAAATCCCCATCATCTATAACATTTCCCCTTTCAAAATTGAAAACCCCATAATTATGAATTTGACAATTAAGGTTCTCCAAGTAGTTTCAAGGTAATTCATTGGCACAATCAAGCTTCCAAGACTCTCTATTGTCAATTACAAGTAATTAGTTTCTATTCGTTGTTTGATTTGTGGGTTTTGTATATTGAATAACAAGAATTGGGGCATTTTGGATTTTATGATTTGTTTGTGGATGAATTGCTTATCTACTGTCACCATTGGCTTGGATTGAGTGTTTATGTTGTTGTATTAGTGATAATTTGAATTTTGGGGAGATTGGATTACTAGAACAATATTTTCAACTCTTGGTTTAGCTTATGCCTACTAAGTGTTTAATAAAAGTTCTAAGAGAAATTTGATTGAGTTTTAAGGGGAATTGGTTGAATATTTTTGAAGATGAAGCATTTAATTTCTTAGTTGATACTTGGTTTGTGTAGTTAGAGGAGTTTGAATTGATATTTTTGGGGTATCTTGAATTGTTCTCTTTTGTACACAAGTGTTTTTATACACAACTTTTGTATTCCACTTTGGAGCTTGTGAAATATCTTACTTGGCTCGAGGACATCCTGCAACAGCCTCTAAACCAGATCACCCACCAAGCTCTCACCCTCACCAAAATCCATAGTCAGAGCATCACCAATATCATCACAATACATCACACCAAAGGAGTCCTCAAAGACCAGAGCAACCTCCCACTGCTCAGCAGGAAAGACCAACCCAAAATCCTGACAGAAACAGCGAGCAGCAACCACCCTATGGATCTTGTCGGGATAACGTTCAGTAGCATAGGCAGGGGACAAAGTCCCTCCAGAAGCAGGAGGCAAGTGGACTCAGGCTCTGCAGTCCAGGATCCCCCATGACATAGTAATGTCAGAGGGCTTAATGACCAATGCAGGCCCCCACCTGTTTATCGAGAGGGGCCAGGAGGAAGAGAGGGGAATAGTGTGTATAGCAGGTCACACACTCATAGGTCTCAATTCAGAGATTGCCATAATTATAATGAGGCAAACTTTGGCAGGAGGAACAATGGTCGACAGCAGGAGGAATGGGATGGACAACAAAATCCTCCGCCAGTGGAGAACCGACCGATGAGTCAAAATGTTGGGGGACAGCCTAAACACCCCAATGTCTTTCATCGACTAGGTGTAAGAAAGCAGAGATGTAGGGATGAAGATCTAAGGGACGTGATCAATAATCAAAGGGAAAGATATGACCAGTACTTCTCCCCAGCCCCATCCGCTCCAGCAATACCAGATGTTGTACAAGCTTAGATAGATGCGTTGAATCAGGTTGTACAGCAGCTAGCTGGATATAAAATGTCCCGCATAGAGTTTGATCGAAGAGAAAGCACCCCATTCATTAATAGAATTGTTGTGGCTGAGATCCTGAGCAAATTCAAAATGCCAGTTCTACCTAACTTCATAGGAGGAGATGATTCAGTTTCTCACATGTACAAGTTTGAGATACAAATGGACATCCAGAAGGTGTCCAAAGATGCTCGGTGCAGGATTTTTCCTGCCACTTTGTCTAAATCAGCTCAAGAATGGTATTTCAAATCCCTCCAGCCAGTGTAGTTTCCTGAGAGATTTTTGTGAACGAGTTTTATAGGCATTTTATGCTGGTCGAATATATCCAATAGAGGCTAATTAGCTGGTCGACATTAGAAAGAAGGAAGGAGAAATTCTCAAGGAGTATATCCAGTGGTTTATGCGAGCGGCTGCTCATGCCAAAACTGTTGGAGATGAGGGAAAAATGATGGCAATCATAGCTGGAGTGCAAAGCAATTCTCCTCTCAGGAGTAGTCTGCGAAAGAATGGAGTCAAAATCACTCAAGAATTTCTGGATCGAGAAGACAAATATATCAAACTCGAGGAGGCCATTGCCAATTAAGGAAAGTCCTCAAAGGACGACCAGGGTAAGAAAGAAGACCTGACCAAAGCTACCAATGGGTCTGGTAAACCCAACGACAACGGCAAAGGTAACGGTAAGAATGGGGGAAAAACAAAAAACACTAAACCAGCAACATTTGATAGCAAGAGCCCCAAACAAAATAGATATGAACCAAGGTTCACCAATTACACTGCCCTGGTCGATAGCCGAGCTGAAGTGTATCAGGCCAGTCATACCACCATTCCTTTTAGGCGACCAGCCCCGATTAGGAAAGACATATCCAAAAGGGATACTACCAAGTTTTGTCATTTTCACAAGGAGTATGGCCATGATACAAATAAGTGTAACCAGCTCAAGAATGAGATCGAGTTCCTTATTCGACAAGGACATCTCAGGAGATATGTACGAACAGGGGGAAGTTCTCAGCAGGAGGCTCATGGAGGCAATGAGCAGGCACCTGTAAGCCAATGCTCGCCTCCTCTAAAGCTAGCTCCTATCGCTGGTACATTGTTGACCATCTGCGGAGGACCACATTTATCAAGTGACAATGGTAAGAGATATGCCAGAACCCTACGTTAGGATCAGGACATCGAAATGCTAAATGTTGAGGAGCGAACTCCCAAAAAAGCTCTAATAAAGGAAGAATTACTAACTTTCTCTGAGCTAGACGCACAGCATGTCCGATTTCCCACTCAGATCCTCTGGTCGTGGATGTTTAGATTGCTAACATGATGGTAAAACAAGTGTTGGTGGATACAGGAAGCTCGGTTAATATTTTGTACAAGTATTCACTTGAAGGAATGAAATTGTCAGTGCAAGATTTAGAGCCATGCAACCAAACATTCTATGGTTTTTTTGGTGAAGGGCTAGCACCAACAGGGTCGATCAGACTCCCAGTCACAGCAGGAACTGCACCTGCAAACAGGACAATGCTCGCTACTTTTATAGTAGTTGATTTTTCGTCCGCATATAATGTTGTGATCGGAAGGCCCATACTCGTCGATCTACGAGCCATAACTTCGATCTAGAATCTATCCATGAAGTTTTCAATCGATGCAGGAGTGTGGTGCATTTTGGGAAACCAGCGAGGCACCAGAGAATGCTACAATTCCTCAATCACAAAGGACAGAAGAGGTGAATCGAGAAGCATATCCGAAAAAAGTTTTCTAGAGGTAAATGAGACGCAAGCCCAATCAGGTGAACTAGTCATGAAATAGGGCGTTGCCCAAATTGAGGATAGGGATTCGGATCCTCGCTTTCAGGATTTTGCAGGAAACATTGGGCTTGTGGAGGACCTCAAGGAGGTCCAACTAGAAGAGAAAGATCCGACTAAGGTTGTGAAAGTCGATAAAAACTTAGAGACAACTATAAAAAACAAACTGGTGGAGTTTCTGAGGAGGCACCAAGAGGTCTTTGCCTGGTCGCCTAAAGATATGTTTGGGATAAACCCAGCAGTAATTAGCCATGTCTTGAATATAGACAAAAATTATCCACCTGTACAACAGAAAAGAAGACTGCTTGACAAAGATAGATCTAAAGCCCTAAAAGAAGAAGTTGAGAAGCTAAAGGAAAATGGATTCATCAGGGTAGCATTGTATCCATCACAGTTCTCTAATCCTGTACTAGTTCCCAAGCCAAATGGTAAGTGGAGGACGTGCGTGGATTTCACAAACCTAAATAAAGCTTGCCCGAAAGATTGTTTCCCACTTCCAAGAATCGACCAGCTGGTGGATGCTACATCAGTACATGAAGTTTTCTTATTCATGGACGCGTACTATGGTTATAATCAAATTAGTATGCATCCACCTGATGAAGATCACACTAGCTTTCAAATAGAAACGGGACTGTACTACTACAATGTAATGCCTTTCGATTTTAAAAATGCTGGTGCGACTTAGCAACGACTAGTAAACCACATGTTCAAAGAGTTGATCGGCAACAACATGGAGGTCTACATCGACAATATGCTGGTCAAGTCAGAAAGGGTCGATGAACACATCAAGGACCTAAAGGAATACTTCAAAATCCTGAACAAATATCAAATGAAGCTAAATCCTCTAAAGTGTTCATTTGGTGTTGGATCAGGAAAGTTTTTGGGATTCATAGTAAACTCACGAGGAATCGAAGCCAATCCCAAGAAGATTCAAGCACTGATAGAGATGCAGTCACTAGCCAATGTTAAAGATGTGCAAAGCCTGACAGAAAAAATTGCTGCCCTGAGTTAATTCGTATCTAAGTCTATAGACAAGTGTGTCCCATTATTTAATCTACTCAGAGGAAACAAAATTTTTGAATGGACAGAGGAATGCGGACAGGCTTTTTAGGCGCTCAATGCCCACATGTCGCAACTTCCCATTTGCCCAAGTCGGTCGAAGGAGAGACTTTGTACATCTACTTAGCCATAACAAAGTATACTGCTAGTGTTGTTTTAATCAGAGAGGAAGACAACATTCAAAAATCAATATACTACATAAGAAAAAGGCTAGTGGCAGCAGAATTACAATATCCACCTATCGAAAATTTGGCTTACTGCTTGATAGTGCTCAAAGACCAGCCACTACGGCAAGTCTTACAAAAAACAGAAGTCGTTGGTTGACTATTAAAATGGGTAGTTGAGTTGAGGTAGTTTGAAATTTCATATGCACCACGAGTAGCCATAAAGGGACAAGTCTTGGCGGATTTCATGGCTAAATTCACCAGACTCCCTGCCACCGAACCGATAATAGAGACCGATGATATAAATCAAACCCCTGCTTGAAAACTGTTCATAGACGAGTCCTCTAATGAGCACAACTCACAGGTAGGGCTAATATTGATCACCCTCGAGGGGTATCGATTTCACTGCGCAATCAGATTCAACTTTATAGCCTCCAACAATGAAGCCGAGTATGAGGCTCTGCTCGCAGGATTAATAGTAGCCAAGGACATGAACTTAAAGTCACTAGAAATATACAGAGACTCCTACCTAGTACTTAATCAGATTGTTAGAGAATATCAGGCTAGGGGTCTTAAGATGGCTGCTTATCTAGCACAGTTCAAGAAGTATACTCTCCAGAAAGTACCTCGCAACCAGAATTCAAACGCTGATGCCTTAGCCAAGTTAGCAAGCGCCAAAGATGCTGATACTTTGAGCATAATACCGGTCAAACATTTATTAGCACCAAGCAGTCAAGCGGAAGAATCCTCGCTAGTAATACATATGTCTCATACATGGATGACTCCCATCATACAATATCTCAAACAAGGATTGCTACCAGTAGATAGGAATAAGGTGAGGATGCTTCAAACGAAATCGACTCAGTTTATTTTGATCGATGGAGTCTTATATAGACGAGGATACTCAATGCCTTTATTACGGTGTGTCTCTAAGGAAAAGGCTAAGGATTTGATGCAAGAAGTACATGAAGGTTTCTATTGAGATCATACTAGGGGGCAAATTTTGTCAAAGAAAATTCTTTGGAAATGGTAATTTTGGCCTACAATGATCGAAGATTCTATGGAATTCATTAAGAAGTGTGATAAGTGCCAACGATTTTCCAAGATAACTCGAGCAGCCCCAAATGAGCTTAAACAGATGCAAAGCACATGGCCATTCGCGGTTTGGGGAATTGACTTAATCGGATCTTTGCCTACAGGAAAAGAGAATGTCAAGTATGTTGTAGTTGTTGTCGACTACATTACTAAGTGGGTTGAAGTTGAGCCACTCACAACAATCACGACCAAGAAAGTACTGAATTTCATTGTCAAAAACATTGTATGCCGATATGGGTTGTCAAAAAAAATTGTCTCGGATAATGACACATAATTTGACAGTGACCTTTTCACCGATTTTTGCGAGTGGCATGTTATCACAAAGAGCTCTCATCAGTCGCTCATCCACAATCCAACAGATAGGTTAAAGCTGTAAACAAAACTCTAAAGGACACACTAAAGAAAATGCTTGAAGAAGCAAAGGGAGTGTGGCCAGAACAATTGCCAGAAGTACTTTGGTCGTACAGGACATCTCACCAAATAATAACAGGCCATACGCCATTTTCCTTGGCCTATAGGTATGAAGCCATGTTACCCATTGAGTTAGATCCACCATCAAATAGA
Organism: Humulus lupulus; assembly: GCF_963169125.1. NCBI lineage: Eukaryota > Viridiplantae > Streptophyta > Magnoliopsida > Rosales > Cannabaceae > Humulus > Humulus lupulus. The sequence continues at coordinate 250,700,601 of NC_084802.1, read as the reverse complement.
AGGTTGAAAAATGACCACAACACGAATAGTCAATTATTAATGGAGTCTTTGGACTTGGTCAACGAAAGGCGTGAGCATGCTCAACTTCGAGCTGCAGCATACCAACAAAAGGTCGCTCGATATTTTAACTCTAAAGTACGCGGAAGAAAATTTGACGTGAGAGATTTGGTAATTAGAAGAGTTTTTCTTAACACTCGCGATCAAGCTACTGGAGTACTCAGACCAAACTGGGAAGGTCCATATCAAATTGAAGAAATTCTTCAACCAGGCACATACAAACTTGCTCGCTTAAATTGAGATCTTGTTCCTCGGTATTGGAATGGAGAACACCTATGCAAGTATTATCAATGAATAATTCTTTTTAAAGAATTGGCTTGTATTAATTTTACTTTATACAACTTTGTGAACAAGGGCAGGCCAGTTGGATGGCTGGTCGCTTATAAGTGTAAGATCCTTTTTTGATCACTCGTACAGACAAGAATCTTGTCCATTTTATTACAAAAAATAAAAGCAATTGTGCACAGCCAGTTATTCTTGCCAATTAATGTATTTATTACAAGTATTTGCTCATTACGTGTGTTGTTTTGCTATATTATCATGGAATGTTTACAAGTACGCGAGCAGTAATGTTCGAACAGGTATTGGTCATGGCAAGTGACCGAGAACATTAGACTCCTCGATCACTTGGGGGCATATAAGATACTAAGTGAGCAAAGCATATCAACATAAACATATGTAAACACACGAACAAAATAAGGGAAAGCATACTATGACACTTAGAGTATTTTTCAAAAAAATTAGTTAATTTTGTGAAATCTTAATAAAGTGTTATGCTAAGTTCGGTCATACGAGCAGATGTTATAATAGCAATGAGAATGTATTATAATATTAAAAGGAAATGTCTTTACAGCACAAGCAATGGCTGCTCGGATGTAATTAAAAATCATAAAAGGAAGTTAAGCAGCCTTAGGCTTGAAATTGTCTCAACACCACGAACTGTTTGTTCAGGTGTTTTAATTACATAAACAAATTGTTTACTGTGTAGCTGAAGGGGTCCTATTGAGGCTGTTGGTCGACTGAAGGACTGGCTTCTTCGTCAGCACCATCGATGCCTATCGCCAAGGAAATTTCAGGAAAATCAGAGGCATTTTGAGCATTTTTCTCCTCTTCTAGGCGAGCAGCACACTTGGCGAGTACGGCTTGTTTTACCTACTTGGGAAAGTAGTCAAAATTTTCCCCTCAATTATTCTTCCAAAACATGTAGAAGCAGTTGAAGGTTGCTCCTCTGTACATCTCCAAGTTTTGGGAGTTTTTCTCCTTGAGCAGCTTGACTCGCTCCTCTAGACTAGTGGCCTCCTTCATGCTTTCCTTCAGAACCTCTTGAAGCTTGGTTGCCTCCTTGTAATTAGTCTCAGACGCTTCCTTAAACTTCTCCTTGGCAGCAACATCCTTGGCCAGATCTTCTTGGCTCTTCTTCAGCTCCTCGGTTAAAACGACAACTTTGTCCTCAACTACTTTGACCTTGGTCTCCTCGGCAGCTACCTTAACCTTGGCTTCCCATGCCTTGATCTCCTCGACATGCTTTACATTGACTTCCTTAGCATGGCGCCAGCCGTTATTTATGGTCAAGATACCCTGCGAACATTAGAAGAATGAATCTTTTAGAGCTAATCAAAGAAAATGTTGTTCGACTAAAACACAATACAGAAGAAACTTACACTGAGGAGTTCATTGAACCCACGACCAAGGACCTGGCTAGGTTTCAATGAAGCAAGACATGCAAAGGCCTCCTGGCTGTGACGATGCTTACTCAATCTCTGCAGCTTGTCTTTTGTTGAGCTATAGGCATTGCTCAACAAATCTGCATCAACACATTTCCCTATCTAGTTGATGGTGGGATCAGTACGAGGAGGAGGTGTAGTTAATCTAGAAGGAATAGGACTGGAGGGGCCTTGGGTTGGGCCATTTTTCTTGAAGGTTCCCCACTGCCTTCTCCAGGGTTTCTTCTGCTCCACTTCTTCTTACTCGCTGGAGTTTGTCTACAGAAGCGTAGATATTGAAGGCGTTGTCGGATGGCATGACTACAAAAAAAAAACGAGTAGATATGTCACAAAATAGCTTGGCAGAATAAAGACACAAACTAAAATAGAAAATCTATGTAGTGTACCCGAACTATTATTACTGGTCACTACATTATCTAAAGAACTACTGCTACACTCACTATCTACCTCGAAGGAGTCCGAGCTAAAACTACTGCTCGTAAATTTAAAGTTGTCATCCCTACCAAATAAATGATAGGGGGTAGGCAGTTTATTTAAGAGTGAAAAATATATACCGTTGTCATCGCAAGATTTGAGTATGGGACCAGTATATTCTGGTATTTTTTGTTTTCCCCTCCCATGATGGGGAGGGGTATTAGCTACTCGAGTGTTGGGGGTAGGTTCTCGAATGGTCACTCCCGTTGGTTGGCGCCTCTGGGGTTGTGACACACCCTGCTGCCGCTCGGGGTTTTCTTGTCCTTTAGTGCCCTCTCAGTGGCACTCCCCGCGGTGGATTCCCTTACTTCCTAGTGAGGTTCTAAAAGGTCGACCAACCTTAAGTTGTTCTCCGTGACCAGCTCCTTAATGTTTTTTTTCATATTCCTCATGCTGGCCAAGGTTGTGGCTCTTATATCCATTTCTAGAGTGGGGTCTGGTCGGTCCCATGGACCTAGATACAGCACAAAACAACTAAGGACAAGTAAAGATGAAAAATAACTTGATAAATTTCGATTAGAGATTAAAAGTTTATCCTTCGTGTGAAGGCCATGTTGTTTGTAACTAAGTCGGTCGTGAGGAAGTACTTTTGGAAGTACCTTCCTACATTAGACTTGTGAGTAATGTCACTCAAGAAAGTGCGAGCGGATTCCTGGTGGTAGAAAGGAAAGAACCTCAAGTTATTCTTATTGGGGTTGGATTTGAGATCGAACAGATAGTTGATCTCATGAGGAGTACTCACATGCTATTTTTTGTGATTCTATAAGATATAGAGTACTGAAAGTACTCTATATCCATTGGGTGTTATTTGGAAAAGGGTTACCTCGAAATAATTGGCCACCCGCTAGAAAAAGTCATCCAAGGGTAAGATTGCCCCCGCTTCTATATGATACCTCAACTAGGTGCTATATGCGCCTCCAAGCACGTTTGCCCTCTATTCGGGTGTAGGTTTGTATAGAGTAATCCCAGGAAGCCCGTACATCTTGGGATATTTTTCCACCATCCTGGTCGATATGACGCTAGGAAGGGCAACGTACCAGTCTACCTCTACTCGAGGGCCATCACAGGGATGAGCTTTGGGCTGGATATTTGATGGTGAAAAGTTTAAAGGTTGAAGATCGTTTGACGGACCCTTGTGGTTTTCTTTTTTCTACGAGGAATGTGTTTGACACAACCCATATTCAATTGGTTCTGTGACAGATTGTAAGGAGGACTGGTCATAGGGTTTGGGTGTGAGGCTGCAGGCTCCGAAAAAGGCAAAGAAGGTTGTTCTTGATTCTCGAACATCAAAGCAAGAAGGTCATCGTCTATTGGTCTCTCACCTCCCCAGGGATCATGCATGAATATCTGACAAGAGCAAAGGGGAAGGGAGATTCTACAACCAATAGATAGAAGAAAAAGAAAAGCAAGGATAACGTTGCTCCTATATAAAAGTTAAGCTTTTATACGACCAGTAGCATCCTGATAAAAACACAATGAACATGCAAGCAGGTTGAAAAAAGAGATCAAAAAGTGAATGTGAAAAGTTTTTCCGGCTAAACTTTTCAACTCCGAAAACAGGCGGGAAAAACCCAGTTTTTTTGAAATACTCAAAATCGAATTTTCACTTCAATTTTGGACCCGAAATCGGTGTACCTATACCCCATTTTCCTTCTAAGCATTGTTTTGTATGATGTATTACCTAAAATCTCTATTCTAGCATAGTTGTTTTATGTATTTTTTCCCTATATCTGATTACCCAAAAAAAATCTCAAGAATAGTAGAAACTCATTAACAAAAACTTGTGAATCAGGACCAAAATACATGAAAATTGCTACAAAGATAAGAGGATGGGTTTGAAAACTTACTTGGAGTAAGGGTTGTAGGAGAAATCATGAAATTTTTGCTCGAAGTTGCTTGAAAACATCTAGAGTCGCACTGGAGTCTCTGGGTTTTCTTGAAGGTTTTTCTGAATAATCTTGGAGAGAGAAGGTTCGGGTAACAAATGAAAAAAAAAAGGTGAAGAGGTTTATATTTGTGCTGCTAGTGGCAGTAAGGGAAGAAAATGGTGGGAATAGGGTTTCGATGCACGGGGAATAACCGTCAAAATGTTTTTGGGAAACTGTAAAGGTCATGATTACTTGCCTTTTCAAAAAAAGTAACTACTGACGGATGTGATAGGTGAAATGGATTGATTGTCGAGTAAGTTTATTAAATGCTGATCGCATTAAAATAAACTTGGGGAAAAATGTTTCCACGAAAATATTTGCTTGATTATGTGGCACAGTAGGGACATACTTGGATAACACCTGATTGTTTAGTGATGATAGTCTGGTCGACCAACAACCAGGATAACAAGTTGCTCGATGGATTCAAGAAAGATGCTAAACAGTATGACAGAAGATATCCTAATATATGCGACCATGTCTGATCGTAGTAACGAAGCCAGAATACAAATACAATTATAAGTCGGATATTTCTAAGTTATTTCACCCTCTTTATGTGTAACTATTATGAATTCTATTATTATTCAAATATGTTTATGTTCAAATATTAAAGATGACCTATCATCCCATACGTAAATCCTTCAACCTATAAATAAGACTGATGGGATTAATTTAGGAGATACGCAGTATTTTGTATTGAGAATGAGAACAAGTGTTTTTATGCACAACTTTTGTATTCCACTTTGGAGCTTGTGAAACATAGAGAACCCTAATTTGTTGATCGCAGGTTTCAGAGTATACATTAATAGAAACACTAAGTGGATGTAGATTATTACCAATCTCTGGGGCCGAACCACTATAAAATTTTGTGCTGTTTAGTTCTTGCATTCAGCTAATTAATTCTTGTCATTTTTAGTGACTGTCTCTAACGACCCAAAATCACTAACATGGCTTAAGGGCCCTGATTAGTGTATCGGGAAGGCACAATTGCCTTATGAGTGATTTTATTAATTTAATGCATGCTTGTATGAATATTTGAATGTAAATGTTGTTAAAATGTTATATCTATGAGAACCACGTTTTTATGTGCGTAGATTAGCAGTGAGCGACTTGAGGCGATCCTAAAGAGCCAGATAGCGGGAAAAGTCACAACGGGGCTTAATAATATTTGACTTTGGATAAGTGAGGGGTATTTTAGGTATTGGGTAGTTATTTAGACTATTGGGTTGTGGAAATAAATATATGGAGATATATTTGATGACAGAAAGCTTAGGTGAGAATATTGGGGAAATTTACCGTTTTGCCCTCAGGGACGTTTCCGGTACCCCGAGCCTCGGGATTGACTTAAATGGCTAGGATTAGACTAAGTTAATGAAAGACAGAGGAACAAAACACAAACCGACCTCAGCTCTTCTTGACTCTTCTCTTTTCTTCCTTCTCTCTTCTCTTTCAAGGACAACATAGAAAATTAAAGGGAAATCAGCTGAGAATTTAGTGATTTGGGCTGGAACTTGTAGGTTAAATCTATTGCTCAGCGAAGGGAACTTAACCAAGATTAAGGTAAGGGCTGAATCATGTCTCTGAGCATTTAAATTTTGAGTTTTGACTAGGTATTAAGGGAGTTTATGGTTTTGATGTTTAAGGGTTGAATTAAGCTGAGAAGCTTGGATTTAAGCTCAGGAACTCGTCAAGAAGGTGGTTCAATAAAAGAGGTAAGCTTCAATTCGTAATTCATAGGTTAAAATTTGAGTTTTGCAACACTGGTTTTGGTGTTTAGAGTTGCTGGGTTTCAGAGAATCAAAATGGAGTTTTAGTAGGTTTTTAGGCTGAATTTATGTTGGATTATGTTGTTAGAGTCCTGATAAAAGTTTTGTGATTAATGGATTTTGAGTTAGGGTGCATTGGAATGGTTTTGGATAAGGTTAGGATGCTAGAAATGGTGGTATTTTTGGGCACAAAGGGAAGGGCCGCAGCTCTGTTCTAGAGTACTGCGGCCCTACGAAGCAAGAGAGCCAGGGAGGCTCGGCCAGGGGAGAGCGTCACGGCGCCCTTGGGTAGGGCCACGGCGCGTGTATACTTGCTGGGGGCCTTGGGCTCTATTTTAGAGGCAGGCCACGGCTAAGCTTCAAGGGCCACAGCCCTTAGGTACATTCTTGGACATTTGGGGATTTTAGGCGCGGGAGTCTAGCCTAGGGTTCTCGGGATTGATTTCCCCACCATGCTTGGTGGAATTCAATGTCTCGGAAGCTATTATTGTATCCGGAAACCCTTATTTGAATATTAATGGAATCCAATACCTTGGTTGTGACTAGGTGTTAAGGCTAGGGCTAGGGCTAGGGAAAGGATCGTACTCGAGGAGCGTCGCTCGTAATCAGTGAACGCAGAAACTAAAGGTAAGAAAACTGCTGCTGGTTGTATATTTGTAATGGGACTAAGGGTTCCCTAATGTGTATGCTTGAAAGGATGGTATATTCCATGTAAACAGTGAACCAACAGCCTAAGATTGCCAAGGGTTACACTAGCGCACAGGGCGCAGTTTGGGCACTGGTAGCTGAGTACAGTTTTTATGCACTGAGCTCGGATTAAGCGGGCCGGAGTCAGTAGGGTAAACAGAGGGTGCGGCCTAAGTTGTCGGCCCTGACTATTATTTGACTTGATTATTATGAGACCTGAATGTTATATGTTATTAGTTGCATCTTTGATTCTGAGTATGTGCTGAATGGTTAATGTGGAATATTTAATAATTGAACATGCTTAAAGAATTGACTATCTGTTATTGTTGTTTGTGTTGCACATTATGTTTTCTTGCTGGGCCTCGGCTCAAGGGTGCTACGTGGTGCAGGTAAAGGCAAGGGCAAGCTTGATCAGCCCTAACTTGGAGAGCTCTACAGGCTGAATGTACATGACCAGCTGCTCAGCCACCACGGTTGGGGTTTAGGCAGGGACGCGAGAACCAGAAATGTCTATTTTGCCTTAGTATGGCTGATAGTTGTCTGTATTTTGGAGATTTTGTAAATCAACTTTTATACCCTACTTCTTTTTGGGATCCCATGTATAAAACTGTTTAATTACATAAAGTAATACTTTTGAGACCAAAACCTTTTCAACCCTAGCTCACACATGTTTAGTGACACGTTTTTAAATTAATGACTTGATTGGCAAGTCCTGCACCTTTATAAGTACACAGTGTAGCGGTCTTGGCTATCCAGGGCGTTACAACTTTCTATCAGAGCGTCCTAGGTTTAAGGGTTCCTGAAGACCGGCTGGACATGTACATTCCCTGCTAAAGACAAGCTCAATTCAGGGTTTGGTAATGTGTATATGTGCTAATACGCTTATATGCTTGAAATGAGTTATGAATGCTGTTATCTATTGGATTAATAGGAAGCATGAGATACTGATAGGGCTTGGCCTTTGACTGGTTGGTGAGAATATTGAGGCATGTTTATTAGCATCTCCGTGCATGTAAATGAATATTTGGATGATTAAATTGCATATTGTGTATGGATGAATGCTTGATTCATAGCTATTGTATGATGAGATTGGGGCATGCTTATTAGCAGCCGGTGTATGTGGATAAATGCCTATATGTTCATTGTTTGGGATTGGTTATGCACCATTGGTGAACTTTGGAGAAGTTTTTTAGCCTGTCATCATGGTCTGACTGTAGAGTCGTTGATTGCAGATTGACTTGGATAGCTATGCGTCCAAGAAAATCTACGCGACTAGCCGGCACTAGGTTTGGGACTGGGGGCGAAGATTAAGGCCAGATTCCTCTGCCAGTCCCTGAGAACTGGCAGCAACTCATGGCAGATATGCAGGCTCAATTACAGAGCCAGGATGAATAGATTCGCCTATTGCAACAGCAGGCTCCATCAGGGAGCGCTGCCCCTATTGTACCACCTGCAGTGGTACCAGCTGCACAATCTGGGGATGTTGGGAGCAGGTGGGAGCCGTTATAAGAGTGGTTCAGGAAGCAGAAACTTCCAATCTTTGAAGGGGGATCTGATCCACTGAAGGCTGAGCAATGGCTAACTATGATTACTACTATCCTGGATTTTATGAGGATAGAGGGGCATGACGGAGTGGCCTGTGCCACGTATATGTTGAGAGAGGATGCCCGTATCTGGTGGGAAGTGGCTTCACAGACCAGGGATGTCACTACTCTGAGTTGGGAAGGCTTCAGGGACTTGTTCAGCCAGAAACATTATAATGTTACCGTCAAGGCTGCAAAAGTTAATGAGTTTGTGGGTTTGGAGCTGGGTCATATGACTATTATAGAATATGCCCTAAAATTTGATAGGCTTGCAAAGTTTGCACCGGATCTTGTGCCTGCTGGTGCTGCTAGGCAAGATAGATTCATCACAGGGCTTAATGCTATGATAGCCCAAGATGTCAGGATTACAACGGTACCTGGAGGAACAACTTATTCCCAGGCCATTGAGAAGGCTCTTACCACTGAGGAAGCGGAGAAAAATATTTGGAGGGAAAGTGTGGTTAGGCGCGTGGGCCGCAGAGTGGTGCCTCCTTATTTAGGGAAGGTAGGGGCAGAGGCCCAAGTGACTTCAAGAGAAAGACTCCTGACACTTCGACCGCTGCTGGTCCTGATGGGAGGGGTCGGGGTTGACAGGGTGGCCATCAAGGTGGAGGCGAGGCATGGCGGACCTATCTAGAGTGCCCGAGGTGTAGAAGGCATCACTTGGGTGAATGTCAGGCCAAAGCTTGTTTTGTGTTCGGAACATTGGGGCATCTTAGGAAAGACTGCCCAACAGTGAAGAAAGGTGAAGCAGGGAAGGTGGATAGCTTGACTCTAGCTCGAGTATTAACTTTGACACAGGCGGAGGCTGAGGCTAGTCCCTCGGTAGTGACAGGTCAGCTTTCTAGTGCTGGCTCTACTTTTACTATATTGATTGATTCTGGTGCTACACATTCCTTTGTTTCTAGTAAAGTGATTGATAAATTGTGTAGACCTAGTGAATATCAGACCGCGGGGTTTGGGACTTTGTTGCCTACAGGGGAACTGGTAGTTTCTAGGAGATGGATTAGGGCACTGCTAGTGATAGTCGATAATAGAGAACTTTCGGTGGATCTGACTGAGTTAGATATGAAGGATTTTGATATGATCTTAGGGATGGATTGGTTGGTTAGATATGGGGCTACTATTGACTGCAGGAAGGAGATGGTGACTTTTGAGCCTGAGGGCGAGGATCCTTTTGTCTTTGTGGGTGCGGTATGTGGACCCCGCGTACCCATGATTTTAGCGTTGAGGGCCAGAGACTTGTTGCAGAGAGGATGCATAGGTTTTCTGGGCAGTGTAGTGGATACTACTAGGGTTATGCCAGCAGGGCCGGGGGAGACCAGATTGGTGTGTGAGTTTTTGGACGTATTTCCTGAGGATCTACCAGGGTTGCCACCGCGCAGGGAGATCCAGTTTGAGATTGAGTTAGCACCTGGGATATAACCAGTATCAAGGACACCATACAGAATGACACCAGCTGAGTTGAAGGAATTAAAGATACAGTTGCAGGAGCTTCTGGATTTGGGATTCATCAGACCTAGTTACTCACCATGGGGCGCTCCAGTGTTATTTGTTAAGAAGAAGGACGGGACGTTGAGGATGTGTATAGACTACCAAGAATTAAACACATTGACCATAAATAATAAGTACCCTCTACCAAGGATTGATGGCTTGTTCGATCAGCTGCAAGGAAAGACGGTGTTCTCAAAGATTGATCTACGATCTGGTTATCACCAGTTGAGGATCAAAGATGAGGATATACCGAAGACGGCCTTCCGAAAGCGATATGGGCACTATGAGTTCTTGGTCATGTCTTTCGGATTGACCAATGCCCCGGCAACTTTTATGGATTTGATGAACAGGGTGTTCAAGGATTTCTTGGATAAGTTTGTCATTTTCTTCATCGACGACATTCTAGTACACTCCAGTTCAGAGATAGCAACATCTTCAATAGGTTTTAAAGAGGTTAAGGGAGCATCAGTTGTACGCCAAGTTTATGAAGTGTGAGTTTTGGTTGCCAGAGGTGACATTTCTTGGGCATATAGTTGGAGCAGAAGGGATTAAGGTGGATCTGTCCAAGGTAGAAGCAGTAAGAGATTGGCCAAGGCCAAAGAACGCCTCGGAGGTGTGGAGTTTCCTTGGGTTGGCAGGTTATTATAGACGGTTCGTAGAGGGGTGTTCAAAGATTTCTTCACCAATGACAGAGTTGACAAGGAAGAATCATAAGTTTATTTGTTCAGGGAAGTGTGAGAACAGTTTCCAAGAGTTGAAGTGACGGCTTATTTCTGCACCTGTGTTGAGTCTTCCTTCGGAGGAAAGAAAGTTCGTGGTTTACTGTGATGCATCGAAGATGGGTTTAGGTTGCGTGCTACGGCAGCTAAAGGAGTATGAGCAGCGGTATCTTACTCAAGATTTGGAACTGGCGGTAGTGGTATTCGCACTGAAGGTTTGGCAGCATTATTTGTATGGAGAGAAGTACGAGATATACACTGACTACAAGAGTTTGAAATACTTCTTCACTCAGAAGGATCTGAATATGAGACAGAGGCGATGGTTGGAGCTTGTTAAGGATTATGACTGCGATATTCTCTACCACCTGGGGAAAGCCAACATGGTGGCGGATGCATTGAGCCGGAGGGGCCCAGGACAGTTGTATAATTCTGCCTAGATTTCGAGGGAATTAGCAGATGAAATGACCAGAGCAAGGATAGAATTGGTGGTGGGTCAGTTAGCTAATATTACCCTGTAGTCGACTCTACTAGAGAGGATTAAGGAGGGATAATTGGTGGATGCGCAGTTGCAGGAAGTTAGGTAGCATGTGTTGGTGGGGACAGCTAAGGATTATTCCGTCTCTGAGACTGGTATGCTTTGATATCAGGGGAGGATTCGTGTTCCAGTAGATGAGGGGATCAGATGAGAGATATTGGATGAGTCTCACACTATTGCATACTCGCTTCATCCGGGTGCCACGAAGATGTATCAGGACCTGCGGGCCTTATACTAGTGGCCCAGGATGAAGAAGGATATGGTAGAGTATGCGTCTAGATGTTTGACATGTCAGAAGGTAAAAGATGAGCATCAGCAACCAGCGAGATTGCTTCAGCCTTTGGGTATCCGAGAATGGAAGTGGGAGGACATCACGATGGATTTCATGGGAGGATTACCCAGGACAGTGGGACTTTGTGACTCGGTGTGGGTGATAGTAGACAGATACACCAAGTCAGCTCATTTTCTACTAGTGAAGTCGACCTATACAGTGGAACAGTATGCAGAGTTGTATCTGATGAAGATAGTTCGTCTCCATGGGGTTCCAAAGTCTATTGTGTCTGATCAAGATCCTATCTTTACCTCTAAGATTTGGGGAGCTCTGCAGAGAGCTATGGGGACCCAGCTGAAGTTTAGCATAGCTTTTCATCCTCAGACTGATGGACATTCTGAGAGGACGATTCAGGTATTAGAGGACATGCTTAGAGCGTGTCTGATTGATTTCGAGGGATCTTGGAGTAAGTACCTACCGTTGATTGAATTCTCGTATAACAACAGTTATCAATCCACGATTGGAGTGGCTCCTTATGAAATGCTATATGGGAGAAAGTGTAGATCACCCATTAATTTGGATGAGATGGGTGAGAGGAGATACTTAGGGCCAGATATGGTTCAGAAGGCTAATGAGGCTATTGAGAAGATTCGAGCCAGAATGCTTGTTTCGCAGAGTAGACAGAAAAGCTACGCTGTTCCTAAGGAGATTTGGAGTTCCAGGTTGGGGACCATGTGTTTTTGCCAGTCTCACCATTGAGAGGGGTAAGGAGATTTGGAGTAAAGGGCAAGCTGAGCCCTCGGTTTGTTGGACCTTTCGAGATCCTAGAGAGGATTGGACAGGTGGCTTATAGATTGGCCTTGCCACCGTCACTGTCAGGGGTTCACGATGTATTCCATGTCTCCATGTTGCGAAAGTATGTTTTAGATACAACGCATGTGATGAAGTATGAGGAGTTAGAGTTACAGACAGATTTGTCCTATGAGGAGCGACCAGTTCAGATTTTGGATTGGAAGGACAAAGTTTTACGGAATAAGACAATTCCATTAGTTAAGGTGTTGTGGAGAAATAGCAAGGTCGAGGAAGCGACCTGGGAGTTAGATTCAGCGATGCGGGATCAATATCCCGAACTATTCAGGTAAATTTCTAGGAAGAAATTCTCACTAGGAGGGGATATTTTTAACGACCCAAAATCACTAACATGGCTTAAGGGCCCTGATTAGTGTGCCGAGAAGGCATAATTCACTTATGAGTGAATTTATTGATTTAATGCATGCTTGTAAGAATATTTGAATGTAAATGTGGTTAAAATGTTATATCTGTGAGAACCACATTATTATGTGCGTAGATTAGCAGTGCCGGAAAAGTCACAACGGGGCTTAATAATATTTGACTTTGGATAAGTCAGGGGTATTTTAGGTATTGGGTAGTTATTTAGACTATTGGGTTATGGAAATAAATATATGGAGATATATTTGAGGATAGAAAGCTTAGGCAGGAATATTGGGGAAATTTACCGTTTTTCCCTCGGGGAAGTTTCCGGTACCCCGAGCCTCGGGATTGACTTAACTGGCTAGGATTAGACTAATTTAATGAAAAACAGAGGAACAAACACAAACCGACCTCAGCTCTTCTTCTCTCTTCTCTTCTCTCCCTTCTCTCTTCTCTTTCAAGGAAAACAAAGAAAATCCAAGGGAAATCAGCTAGGAATTTAGTGATTTGGGCTAGAACATGTAGGTTAAATCTAGTGCTCAGCTAAGGTAACTCAACCAAGATTAAGGTACAGGCTGAATCGTGTCTCTGAGCATTTGAATTTTGAGTTTTGACTGGGTATTAAGGGAGTTTATGGTTTTGATGTTTAAGGGTTGAATTAAGCTGAGAAGCTTGGATTTAAGCCCAGGAATTCGTCAAGAAGGTGGTTCAGCAAAAGAGGTAAGCTTCAATACGTAATGCTGGGTTTCAGAGAATCAAAATGGAGTTTTAGTAGGTTTTTAGGCTGAATTTCTGTTGGATTATGTTGTTAGAGTCATGATAAAAGTTTTGTGATTAATGGATTTTGAGTTAGGGTGCATTGGAATGGTTTTGGATAGGGTTAGGAATGCTAGAAATGGTGATTTTTCTGGGCATGAAGGGAAGGGACGCGGCTCTGTTCTAGAGTACTGCGGCCCTACGAAGCAAGAGAGCCAGGGAGGCTCGGCCAAGGGAGAGCGCCGCAGCGCCCTTGGGCAGGGCCACGGCCCGTGTCTACTTGCTGGGGGCCTTGGGCTCTGTTTCATAGGCGGGCCGCAGCTAAGCTTCAAGGGCCACAGCCCTTAGGTGCATTTTTGGACATTTGGGGATTTTAGGCGCGGGAGTCTAGCCTAAGGTTCTCGGGATCGATTTCCCCACCGTGCTTGGTGGAATTCAATGTCTCGGAAGCTAGTATTGTATCTGGAAACCCTTATTTGAATATTAATGGAATCCAATACCTTGGTTGTGACTAGGTGTTAAGGCTAGGGCTAGGGCTAGGGAAAGGATCGTGCTCGAGGAGCGTCGCTCGTAATCAGTGAACGCAGAAACTAAAGGTAAGAAAACTACATCTGGTTGTATATTTGTAATGGGACTAAGGGTTCCTTAATGTGTATGCATGAAAGGATGGTATTATGACATGTAAATAGTGAACCAACAGCCTAAGATTGCCAACGGTTACACTAGCGCACAGGGCGCAGTTTGGGAACTGGTAGCTGAGGAAAGTTTTTATGCACTGAGCTCGGTTTAAGCGGGCCGGAGTCAGTGGGGTAAACAGAGGGTGTGGCCTAAGTTGTCGGCCCTGACTATTATTTGACCTAATTAATATGAGACCTGAATGTTATTTGTTATTAGTTGCATTTTTTATTCTGAGTATGTGCTGAATGGTTAATGTGGAATATTTAATAATTGATCATGCTTAAAGAATTGACTATCTGTTATTGTTGTTTGTGTTGCACATTATGTTTTCTTGCTGGGCCTCGGCTCACAGGTGCTACGTGGTGCAGGTAAATGCAAGGGCAAGCTTGATCAGCCCTGATTTGGAGAGCTCTGCGAGCTGAATGTACATGACCAGCTGCTCAGCCGCCACGGTTGGGGTTTAGGCAGGGACGCGAGAACCAGAAAAGTCTATTTTGCCTTAGTATGGCTGATAGTTTTCTGTATTTTTGAGATTTTGTAAATCAACTTTTAAACCCTACTTCCTTTTGGGATCCCATGTATAAAACTATTTAATTACATAAAGTAATACTTTTGAGACCAAAACCTTTTCAACCCTAGCTCATACATGTTTAGTGACACGTTTTTAAATTAATGACTTGATTAGCAAGTCCTACACCTTTATATGTACACAGTGTAGCGGTCTTGACTATCCAGGGCGTTACAATGTCGTTGGCTAAATCATCAGTCAACACTTTCCATATCTCTCTTCCTCTCTCTCTCTTGGTGGTTTCCCTCTCAAAGCTTGGTTAAGCACTTGAGGATTTGGTGTTCAATCTTGGAAGTTTGTTGGAGTTTCTTGAAGAGGAATGGAATTGGTTGGAGTTGGGAACTGCTAGGTGATAATACTAGGTCTAGAATCACGAAATTCTATAGCTAAGGTTACTACTAGGGCTCGGGACAAGATCGTGCTCGAGGGTCATTTTTATCTATCCAGTGCTAGGACCTGAGGTAAGAAAACAGCACCAAGTATGTGATTATGGCTTGCATCGATTATTAAACATGGTTATGTCCAGGCTTGAACTGTTTTGTTGGGCATGTTAACTTTGTTGTGTATACTTGTAATATATAATGTATTCTTATCTATTTTACTTGATTGAAAGGCTTGATTTTTGAGTCAAGGGCAGTAATAGCGTGCTAAATGTTGGCCGATATGGTTAGGCCTATCCAGGAGCATGGTATACGGTTGACCGACCCTATGGTTGCTTAGAAAATAAAGCGTCAGGTACGCTTGACCGACCCTATGGTCGCTTAGAAAATTTAGTGCCATGTACGTTTGGCTAGCTCTAAAGCTAGTTATATAGATGATAGGGCTATGGGCCCCAGGGTAACTCTATAGTCACTTATCCTAGGGCAACGGTGCCCGGTGTGACTCTATAGTCACCTATCTGGATTGAATGCATGCATGAGTAGGGTTATTACTGCTAGGCATGCTAATTATGATTATGTAATATGTTATTAACTTCTTATGAGCATGTTTAAGTTTTCTTGCTGAACCTTGGCTCACGGGTGCTATGTGGTGCAGCTAAGGGAAAAGGGAAGCTGGACTAGCAATTAGTTGGAGAGCTTTGGTGGCAGCATGTACATATGCAGTTTACTCGACCACCACGGCTAAGGATTCATAGAGGAACTAGGGTTAAATTGTAATTTTGTCGCTTAGGCCAGCTTATGTTGCAACCACCCTTTTAGATTGTAAATGAATTTTTAAAGGTTTATTTTGGGATTCCATATACGAACTTAATATTTTTAATGAAATTATATATTTCGTTGACAAAAAATTTTAACCCAAATCACTTTTTTCCCGCTGATGTCTCAAAGGCTCTGTCTTCTTCCACTGAAGGCAAGTAGAATTAACTAAATAAATGTGTTCTCGCATATCAATTATGTCGGTATACACGGTGAAGATAGAAGTGTACTTCTCACTAGGCTTATTCATCTTGGACCCAGCCTAGTCGCCCTAACCATTCCTTTTTCTTTTGTTATTCCCTACCTGGTTGTTATGGACCACATGCTGCCGATAGCTACAGCATCCGTTGCAACTCCAGCAGGCTGAATAAGGGTCTGGCTGGTTCCTACAATTGTAGACTCTGCTTCCTCTAGGTTGATCAATTCCTGAGCTCGAGCCAAGAACTCCTCCCTACTATTCACTGCTTTCCTTTGGAGTTCCTACCACAATTCACCTATTATCAGCATGGCCTTGAGCATGGCACTATCATCAGCGTCCTTAGCTTGAGCTGCAATGTTTGTGAATCAGTTTATGTATGCCTTAAAGGATTCACTCGGTTGTTGTTTTATATTGGCCAGGGAGTTGGCCTCCATTCGAACTTCTTTTGAAGCTCGAAATTGTTGTAACGCCCTAGTACCCAAGGACCGTTACACTGTGTATTTTAAATAATGTTAAACTCGCTGAATGAATCATTTGGTCATAACCGTGTAACTAAACGTGATTAATGGTATAGGGTAAAAAAAATTGGTCAAAAGGTACAACCATTTCACTAAAACATTTACTTCCATACATGGGATCCTAAGCTACATTCAAAAAGATTAATTACAATTAAAAAGTTACAACCAGCCGACGTAAGCAGCAAAATAGGGTTTTACCCTAGTTCTTATGAGAAGCCTCGGTCGTGGTTGTCGAGCAGCCGCATATGTACACATTCTACACCACAAAGCACTTGTGAGCCAAGGCTTAGCAAGAAAACTTAAACATACTCCTAAGAAGTTAATAACATGTTACCAAACTATAATAAGCATGCCTAGCAGTAATAACACTACTTTTGCATGCATACAATTTATATAAATGACTACAGCGTCATATGGGACCAATAGCCCAAGATAAATGATCAATGAATCATATCGGGGCCCAATGCCCAAAATACATTATTAATGAATCACACTGGGGCCCAGCACCATAGGATATGGGAATAATCAGTCACCCTGGGGCCCTTTGCCCTATCCTCTGTATAACAAGCCTTAAAGCTAGCCCAGCGTGCCTGACACTGAGTTTTCCATGACCAATAGGCCGGTCAAGCATATGTCACGCTCTCAATTAAGCATAACTGTAAGCTTGACCGACCTATTGGTCAATATGGTTAGTTATACAGAGGATAGGGCAAAGGGCCCCGGGGTGACTAAGTAGTACCATATCCTATGGCGCTGGGCCCCAGTATGATTCATTATACATGTATTTTTGGCATTGGGCCCCAGTATGATTCATTGATCATTTATCTTGGGCTATTGACCCCATATGACATTGTAGTCATTTATATGAATGATATCCATGCAAAAGTAGTGTTATTACTGCTAGGCAAGCTTATTATAGTTTGGTAACATGCTATTAACTTCTTATGAGCATGTTTAAGTTTTCTTGCTAAGCCTTGGCTCACATGTACTTTGTGGTGTAGGTAAGGGGAAAAGAAAGTTGGACCATCCTTGAGTTGGACAGCTTCGGTGATGATGTGTACATATGCAGTTGCTCAACCACCACGGCCGAAGTTTCTCAGAGGAACTACGGTCAAACCCTATGTTGCTGCTTAGGTCGGCTGGTTGTAGCTTCTTAATTGTAATTAACCTTTTTTAATGTAGTTTGGGATCCCATGTATGGACATAAATGTTTTAGTGAAATGGTTGTACCTTTTTACCATAAATTTTATCCCTAAACCGTTAATCACATTTAGTTACACGGTTATGACCAAATGACTCTTTTAGCGAGTGGCACGACTATAGGAGGCATGGCGTTCGTGGTGGCGGGGTTATAGTTTTGGGAAATCGGGGCTGTGGGTGCATGAGTCGGGGGCGGCTGGGAGGTCGACGGGGTTCGTGGTGGCAAGGGGTGGTGGAGATGGCTGGGAGGTGGGGGTGGCGGCTGGGTGATTACAGAGAGAAGGGGAAGATGATGAACTTAGGGTTTCAAAAATAGACTAGGGCATTGGACAGGAGATTTTGGCCCAATTTTACTCTTCTTGTGTTTTTACAACTTTGTTGTAACATAATAGAAATTTGCTGCAGCAAAGTCAAGTGAGAGAGCAAGCCCAAATTCGATGTTGTAACATCGTAGAACTTTGCTGCAGCAACAGCAAGTTAGAGAGCAAGCCCAAATTTGATGTTGTAACATCATAGAACTTTGCTGCAACAACAGCAAGTTAGAGAGAAAACCAAAATTGATGTTATAACATCATAGAACTTTGCTGCAGCAACAGTAAGTTAGAGGGCAAACCCAAAATTGATGTTGTAACATCATAGACTTTGTTGCAGCAACAAGTCAAAGAGCAAGCCCGGAATTGATGTTACATCACCCAAACTTTGCAGTCCCTTTTTTATTCCATTTTTCCTTCAACCATAAACACATTAAACCATCAGAAGTCAAGGTCTCAAAGAAATGTATTATATGCGCATATATATATATATATTTCATATATTTCTTTTTTTTCATATATATTACATAATATACATCTATATAAAGCTTGGGTTTCTCTACAATTAAATCTCTAAGTTCCATAGCAACCCAAGTTCTTACATATTCTTCAAGGATCCTCCAAAGAGATTGAGCACTTATTTCGCTCAACCTCACCTTCCCAATAATGCTTGATCCTTTGGCCATTAACCTTGAATTCCCTTCCGGAGCCTTCTTCACGCAATTCCACCGCTCCATAAGGATACACCTTAGCCACCAAGAATGGGCCCGACCATCTTGACTTGAGCTTGCCTGGGAATAGTTTCAAATGCGAGTTAACACTCACTGGCCTTCTTCAAACACCCTTGGCTAAATATGCTTGGCGTGCCACCTTTTTGTTATCTCCTTGTAAAGTTTTGCATTTTCATAAAAGAATAAGTGCATCTCTTCTAATTCATTTAACTACAACATTCTCTTTTCTCCTGCAAGTTTCAAATCCATGTTAAGTGTTTGAAGGGCCTAATATGCACAGTATTCCTGCTCTACCGGCAAGTGGCAAGCTTTACGAAACACCAAACGGTAAGGTGACATCACCAATGGTGTTTTGAAGGCAGTTCTAGATGCCCATGATGCATCATCCGGTCTCTTGGACCGATCCTTGCGATTTGGGTTCACCACTTTCTCAAGAATTCCCTTGATCTCTCTATTTGACAACTCTGCTTGCCCATTTTCTTGAGGGTGATAATCGGTAGCTATTTTGTGTCTCACAGCGTACTTAGCTAACAATCCCGCTAGCATCTTATTCACAAAATAAATACCTTCATCAATTATGATTTCCCTTGGAGTGCCAAAATGAGTGAATACATGCTTGTGCAAGAATCTCATGACCACTTTAGAGTCATTGGTGGGATAGGCAACTACTTTCACCCATTTTGAAACATAGTCCACAGCTACTAAGATGTACACATTTCAATAAGATGGAGGAAATGGGCCAATAAAATATATTCCCCGTACATTTCCATAAGGATATTAGTCAAGGGCATCTCATTCTTTCTAGAAATATTTCCCACCCTTTGGCATCTATCACATTTCGTCACAAAAGCGTGAGCATCCTTAAACAATGAAGGCCAAAAGAAACCACATTGAAGTACCTTGGATGCGATACGATTTCCACCAAAGTGCCCTCCACAAGGTGAAAAGTGGCAATGGCGTAAAATGTCCTCCATTTCTTGCTCGGGAACACACCTTCTAATCATTTGATCGACACATTACTTGAACAAATAAGGCTCCTCCCAAAAATAGTGCCTCATGTCATGCAAAAACTTCTTATTTTGTTGGATTGTTAACTCTGGAGGCAATATTCCACTAGCCAAGTAATTAGCGAAATCTGCAAACCAAGGAACAACATGAGATTGGTTGACCTCAAACAATTGCTCATCCGGAAATGTCTCTTTGATGGGCACTAGAACATTGGATCCTTTTTCACCTCCCACTCTTGACAAGTGATCCACCACTTGATTCTCAACTCCTTTTCTATCTTGAATTTCCACATCAAACTCTTGTAGCAGAAGCACCCATCTAATTAAACGAGGCTTGGCATCCTTTTTCTCAATCAAGTACTTTATAGCGAAGTGATCTGTGTATACTATCACCTTGGTACCCACCAAATAAGCCTGAAACTTGTCAAAGGCAAAGACAATAGCCAAGAGTTCCTTTTTTGTCACTGTATAATTAAGTTGAGCACCTGTCAAAGTACGGCTAGCATAATAAATGGAGCGAAATATCTTGTTTCTTCACTGCCCCATAACAACTCCCACTGCATAGTTACTAGTGTCACACATTAATTCAAAAGGTAAGTCCCAATCTAGAGCTTCAATAATTGGTGCTAAAATCAATCTCTCTTTCAACTCTTCAAAGGCTTTCAAAGTGGAATGGTGCCTCTTTCTCCAAGAAGTTGCAAAGAGGCTTACAGACCTTGGAGAAATCTTTTATGAATCGCCTATAGAACCCGGCATGCCAAAGAAAGCTTCTAATATGCTTTACCGAAGTAGGAGGAGGGAGCTTCTCAATAACTTCAATCTTAGCCCGGTCGACTTCAATTCCTTGCCTTGATATCTTGTGGCCCTAAACAATACCTTCCTTAACCATAAAATGGAATTTTTCCCAATTAAGAACAAGGTTTGTTTCTTCACATCTTTGCAGAACCTTGGTCAAGTTGCTCAAGCAATCGTCATATGAATCACCGAAAACAGAGAAGTCATCCATGAAAACCTCTAAAAATTGATCCACATGTCAGTGAAAATAGTCATCATACATTTCTTAAATGTGGCAGGAGCATTACATAGACCAAAAGGCATCCTTAAAAATGTGAAAGTACCATAGGGACAAGTGAAAGTGGTCTTATGCTAATCCTCTGGAGCGACTGCATTCTGATTATAACTAGAGTATCCATCTAGAAAACAATAGTACTCTCTCCTTGGAAGTCTGTCTATCATCAATCAATGAAGGGAAGAGGGAAGTGATCCTTTCGAGTGGCCTTGTTCAGTTTTCTGTAGTCAATGCAAATTCTCCACCCTGTCACGGTTCTAGTAGGTATCAGCTCATTGTCTTCGTTCTCCACCACTGTAATCCCACCTTTCTTTGGCACACACTGGAAACGACTGACCCATGAGTTGTCAGAGATGGAATAAATAATACCTGCATCAAGCCACTTGATAATCTCCTTTTCACCACTTCTTTCATGATAGGATTTAGCCTTCTTTGCCCTTCAATAGACCATTTTTCATTGTTTTCTAACAGAATCTTATGCATGCGTAGAGAAGGACTAATACCCTTTATGTCTGCAATATTCCACCCAATGGCTTCTTAAACTTCCTTAATACATCAAGCAACTTTTCTTCTTGCTCCATACTTAACTCAGCTGAAACAATCACAGGTAAGGTAGAAGACTTACCCAAATAGGCTTATCTCAAGTGTGATGGTAAAGCTTTTAATTCCAACTCTGGAGGCTCTTCCACTGATGGTTTAGGGGCTCTGAAAGACTTCGAAGAGAGCTCCAAATATTCAAAATGATTTCTTGTATGCAATCCTTGTGAACTAGCTTCTAGCCAAGCCAAGTATTCATCCTCATCCTCTGCATGTGAATCAAACATCAAGAGTCTCTCTAGAGGATCATCAAAATTGTTTTCTAACTCCTTTGAAGCCAAATATTCTACCACTGAAACAACAGAACACTCTTTGACCTCATCTGGAAATCTCATAGCCTTGAAAACGTTGAAATCCACCTGCTCATCTTGAATCCTCATAGTAAGTTCACACTTTCGCACATCAAACAAAGTTCTACCAGTAGCTAGAAAAGGCCTCCCTAGAATGATTGGTATCTCCTTGTCTGCCTTATAATCCAACACAATGAAATCAGCTGGAAAAATGAACTTATCAACTTTTACCAAGACATCCTCAATCTTCCCATCTGGATAAGCAAGAGATCTATCTACAAGTTGCAGAGTCACTGTGGTAGGTCAGACTTCACCAATCCCCAATTTTCTATACACAGACATAGCCATCAAATTTATACTGGCACCCAAGTCACATAATGCCATGCCACAATAAGAATTAACAATGGTTCATGGAATGGTGAAACTCCCAGGATCATTCATATTCGGTGGCAGCTTGTTTTGCAAGAATGAACTACATTCCTAGGTAAAAGCCACTGTCTAAAATTCCCCCTGTCTTCTCTTCTTTGTAAGGATGTCATGAACTTCACATAGTTAAGTGTGGATACCAAAAATCCACACTAAAAGAAAAAATACATGCTCCCGTATTGAAATGAGTAAGGGTCTGCGAACGTGAAAGAATTGACTCAACGAGCAACACAAGCTAAGTTATAGAGTTCGGGCTAGCCTAGTGTAACACCCTACTACCTTAGAGCCGTTACTAAGTGAGTTTAAAATGTGCAATTAACTCGCTCAGCAAGGATTTTAGAACAAAAGTGTGATTAAACAAAAAGACAAGGCTGTAATCTTTAAAAGTACCCCACTTCACTAAAAGTTCCAGTGGTTTAACATTTGGGATCCCAAAACGAGGTTTGTAAACTATTTACAACTCAAAATAGATACACAGTTGACAAATTATCAAAAACAGAGTTTAGTACAGCCATTTCTCATAAATGCCCCCAACCAAAGCAGTTGGGTAGGCAAAACATGTACGCGCCGCCCCCACGCTCTCCGTACTCATGGCTGGTTGACTTTCTCTTTGCCCTTACCTGCAATACAGAGCACCCGTGAGCCGAGACCCAGCAAGAAAACTCACACAGTACATAACATATGCATATCACACAGTTGCTATGACAGATAGCTCACAGTCAATCAGGTAATCCACAAGATTAAACACATATATGGCCATGCCGTCCCAGAAGCATTACCAAAACCTGGGATCTCGGTCTACACTGTAAGGATATCCCATGTATCCATTAGGGTCTAACCCTAACCACAAGCACTCCATGTGCTAAGTGGTATTCCCGGCCCCATTGCCGTTCTCGGCCTTCACCGTTCTCGGCCCCTTTGTCGTTCATTCTACTACAACCATATTTAGCATTCTCAAACAACAATCAAACATATAATAGTTCATTTAAAGCTACATCCTAGCAATGATATATCTTAGGGTCGCGCCCTGCAGCAATACTATGGGCCAAGCCCTGCTCTACGGGTGCTACAGCTTTCTTACCTGTACCCTGAGCTTTCTGATGCACCAAGGTCACAAGCACAGTCCTCTATCACGAGCCTCTCCAAAGTCCTAGTCACAACACATATAAACACTTTTAATACTAACCAATCACAAAACCACTTCCCGAGACCAATCCCGCACTCTCGGGACCTCTAATTCCTTAAAACAACGCAATGGAACCATCCCCCGAGTCCCCGGGCAAAAGCCCTAAAAATGCAATTTTTGGCTATCAAAAATGGCCTAGGGCCGCGGCACTCCCTTCAAGGGCCGCGGTGCCCAGTGGCTTTCCCTCATCCTGATGCAACCTCGCGTCATGGCGCCCAAGAATAGGGCCGCAGCGCTCCTTCGCGAACCGAGATTTCTGGGTTTTCCCCTGCGTTTTTCCCGAGCTAAAACCATTCCAAATCATCCCAAACATGTACCTAAGCCCAAAAACCAATTCAAAACCCCAATTGAACCCTTAACAACCTATTAACATTATAAACAAACTCAATCACACCCAAAAATCCACTCTTGGGTTTCAAATTTCAGAATCCTAAACCATGGCTTCTAAGACTTAAACCATAGCTTGAAAAATATGAACCTTGCTTCTAAAATCTTAAACCACATCAGAAACAAAATCTAAACATGTTAGAACTCTTACCTCAATCAAGAATCTGGCTTGAACCCTTCTCAATTCCAGCCTCCAACCTCTTTCCTCTTGATTATCCTAGTTGAATTTCCAAGTAAAACCAGCCATTCCCCCTTTAGATTCCCACACTCAATCTCTAAAAAATTATACTTAAATTCAACAAAAGCAGAGCACAAACTCTTACCTCTGAACAATTTTGGCCTAAGCTTGATCTTGGTTACTTCAAACCTCTTGATTCTCCTCCTAAGACTCAAATTCAGCTTCCTTCTTCAGCTCCTCTTTTGCTCTATCTCTAGGTCTCAAATTTTAGCATAAACCAACTATCACCAAGTATAATACGTAAATTCCTTTTTCCTTCTGCTGAAGGTTATCTATCTTGTCAAATGACTGTTCCACCCTTCCTCAAATATCCCTTCCTAACTAAACCTCAAGGGCTCTTTTGTCATTTCATATCTATATTACAATTCTACCATTTTTCCTCCTGAACCTGTTACTCTCAGTGGTTACTAACGGTTACATAAGTTACTAAATTACCAGTTACCATTAACTCACAAGAACTCAATTTACAAAATCCCCAAAATACCCCCTAGGCTCCTCCCGAGCCGGGTATTTAATCATGTTGTGACCTTTAAACTAATTAGCTCCGTAGGACTGTCTCGACACGTGCATCACACTATTATCACCACACTCACGTGGTACAAATCACATAACACAGTTATCACATTTATGCCCTCAGCGAGCTAAAATTACCAATTTACCCCTAGCATACAAACGGGGTCCCCATGCATATTTATACCACCTAAGCATGCATTCTAATCACATATTCATTTAAATTCATAGATTATCATATTAATTCACTTATTGCCCTCCAGACACACTAATCAAGGTCCTAAACCTGATTAGCAACTTGGGGTGCTACACCTAGAGCCTAAGGCCTAAATGCTCATATGAGGATGGGCCACATTGCGCAAAATAACCTCTATAGAAATCAAAAGAAAACGTAACACACTCCCGAGGTAGTCCCAAGAGACCACGGATCAAATGATTGAATCTTCAGTCCTCACAATAGTGGCTACATCCTAGACATGCCCATCTCACAGATATGCACCATGCTACACCACGCCTCGCGAGACCACCTGCGCACCTATGGGTCTCGCCCAGGCAGCGTCTTGCGTAGATTCTCCAGCAGCCTCACCCAAGCAGCGTCTCGCGCAAGTGCACCAGTACCGTCGCCCATGAGCCTCGCGCCAAGTAAGGTGCACCCCACCTCATCCATATGCCACACACCACCATGGTCTCGCGGCTCCCATGGTCTCGCACCACCATGGTCCCACGGCCCCCCAAGGTTCCTCGTACCACCATGGTCTCGCGACTCCCATGGCCCCGCACCACCATGGTATCGCGCCTCGCATACTCGTATGGGATCTAAGACCTCTAGAAGGAGCGTACGAGGAGCAATAGGAGAGACCCAATAACTATTTGGTATCAAGCCAATAGTGGTGTAGATGACTGAGTATATCGTCCATGTTAACACGCAAGCTTTCCTACACTTAGTAGAACATGGGATAGCTTTGAGCAGATACGTGCCTTGGAGATGCGAGAATAACCATCAGTTACAAAGCACCCATATGTGTACGGGTGCAGGACGTACGACCATGAGGAGGACAGAAGCGTGACCCTGACATCTATATAACACAAGTAGTGGAGGTACGAATTTGTACAGAGAGTGGAAGCACTACATGCATGCCTCTGACTATGTACCAGGCCGACACCATGACCTTCTGCTCCACCATGACCTATGCCACTACCCTGACAATGTACCTATGTATAATCTTGTCCCCTGGGACCATAATGTATGAGGAGCCATTAGAGCTCCAATATAAGTAGATCATCACCCCTCCAGAAAAGGGGTTGGGAAAATCATTGTACACTCAGGCTATTAAGCAATATACAAGGGCTTACTCCATTGTTGATCTGTGTTTATCCTTTCATAAGTTCATCATAAGTTCTTATCTAAATATCTCCATACTTACCTTTGAGTTTTCTGTTCTAATTTCGTTGACGAGATTTCACCGTCAACAGTTTGGCGTCGTCTGTGGGAAGAACAAGCATCAAGCCAACATTATTTCATCACTTCCAACAAAGAAAGATGGTAAGACGTTCAAAACGCCTACGGCAAATACAAGATGATGAGGTTCACCAAGACAGAGTATAGCGGAGGGCTTCCAAGGGAGACCCCCCTCCACCTAAGCATGGAGGTGGATCGGAGGAACCTCTTCCCCCAAGGGAGGAGAAGGAAGCATCGTCCCCGACTATCTGGCCCGACGGAGGTCATTCAGAGCCGCCAATTCATCCACTTCACCGGCCCCCGGTGGCACCATGCTTAGGCCACCAAGACCCAGGTCCATCGACGCACAGGCCAGGCAAGGATCCCGGGGTATGCTTGGTAAGTTCCAGCTCAAGGACTCGCTTCTACAAAGATGAGATTCACGAGTTACATAAAAAGACTCGAAGGCTGGAAACCACGATAGAGAACATGCAGGAGGTCTTAAACGACCTACTGCAAGGAAAGTCGAGCATACCCCTTCCTAAACATAAAAAAGGGAAAAACACTGTCCTCGTAGACGATGGGAAAACCCGACTTTCCACCAGTAAAACTCCCCCGACAAACACAACCAAAGCAAGGGTTAAGTCTGAGGACCCACGAGACCCCTCAAGCAAAAAGAGGAGGGGACTAGACACGAAAATGCAAAGCCCTCGAGGCAAGATTACCACTGCACTTGGGGAGCATGAAGATGATGAACAATTTGACCGTGATTCGCCCTTCACAAGGGAGATCCATGCTGAGAAAATTCCCACCAACCTCTGAGAGCCTCGCATGACTCCATACGAGGGTACTACGGACCCAAAGTATCACTTAGAATACTTCAATAACTTGATGAGGTTATGAGGGGTCAACAGCAGAGCAAAATGTCATTTCTTTGTTGTTACACTCAAAGGTGTTGCATACAAGTGGTTTAGGAGGTTAAGGCCAGGAACAATCAAATCATGGCAGCAATTCTCTGACGAATTTCTTTAGCAGCACCATGTGGTCAGCGATTACGTTATGTCGATTACCAGCCTCGCTAACATAAAACAAGGCAAAAATGAGAGTCTGAAGAACTATATCCATAGGTTTAATATGGATGCAAAAAAGGGGGTAAGTCTGACCAAAGCGAAGCTCAAGATGGCTATTACAGCTGGAGTTCGTCCAAGAAGCAAGTTATGGGCTAACATGCTCAAAAGAGAAGTTTCAAATTTACCTGATTTCTTCGAAAGAGCACTGAAGTACATACATGTGGAAGAGGGCCATAAGAACTCGCATGTTGAAGAAAGCGAACCGTCCTCCAGTCACCCCAATACCAATACGTCTAAAGATTCCATATAGAAGGGGACGTCATGCCAGAAGGATCGCTGACCAAGTTTAAAGTTTGATGAGGACCATCTAGCCATAAAAGTCCTGGCCCGAGAGAAGATCACCTCAAAAATCATAAAAGGGTCTCAAAGTAGACGCTTACAAAAAGGGTCTCAAAGTAGACGCTTGCAAAAAGGGTCTCAAAGTAGACGCTTGCTAAAAGTGTCTCAAAGTGGACGCTTGCTAAAAGGGTCTCAAAGTAGATGCTTGCAAAAAGGGTCTCAAAGTAGATGCTTGCAAAGAGGGTCTCAAAGCAGACGCTTGCAAAAACGGTCTCAAAGTAGACGCTCGCAAAAATGGTCTCAAAGTAGACGCTTGCCAAAAAGGGTCTCAACGAAGACGCTTGCAAAAACGGTCTCAAAGTAGACGCACGCAAAAAGGGTCTCAAAGTAGACACTTGCAAAAAGGGTCTCGAAGTAGACGCTCGTAAAAATGGTCTCAAAGTAGACGCTTGCCAAAAAGGGTCTCAACGAAGATACTTGCAAAAATAGTACTATGCCTAATGACGAGAAGGACGTTTCTCGCAAGAAATAATAAGTGCCCGCGAAAATATATAAAATGATAACTAGAACCCAATGGGTCAACATATCCTTATAGATACAATTAAGGTGCACCATAGAGAGACTTATCGAACCCCTTCGCGTGGGCACAAAAGGACCTCGAGCATAATAATAATGAAAAAAAAAAGAAAGAGAAGAGTCTACAAGAACACCTAAAGGCCTCCCTATAAACTGGGGGGCAAGTGTGGATACCAAAAATCCACACTAAAAGAAAAAATACATGATCCCATATTGAAATGAGTAAGGGTCTACAAACATGAATGAATTGACCCAACGAGCAACACAAGCTAAGTTATAGAGTTTGAGCTAGCCTAGAGCCTACGGCCTAAATGCTCATATGAGGATGGGCCACATTGCGCAAAATAACCTCTATAGAAGTCAAAAGAAAACATAACACACTCCTGAGGTAGTTCCAAGAGACCACAGATCAAATGATGGAATCTCCGGTCCTCACGATGGTGGCTACATCCTAGACATGCCCATCTCGCACATATGCACCATGCTACACCACACCTCGCGAGGCCATTCGCGCACCTATGGGTCTCGCCCAGGCAGCATCTCACGCAGACGCTCCAGTAGCCTCGCCCATGCAGCGTCTCGCGCAGGTGCTCCAGCAGCCTTGCCCAGGCAGAGTCTTGCACAGGTGCTCCAGCAGCCTTGCCCAGGCAGCATCTCGTGCAGGTGCTCCAGCAGCCTCACCTAGGCAGCGTCTCGTGCAGGTGCTCCAGCAGTCTCGCCCAGGCAACATCTCGGGCAAGTGCTCCAGCAGCCTCGCCCAAGCAGCGTCTTGCGCAGGTGCTCCAACAGCCTCACCCAGGCAGCGTCTCACGCAGGTGCTCCAGTAGCCTTGCCCAGGCAGCGTCTCGCGTAGGTGCTCCAGCAGCCTCGCCCAGGCAGCATCTTGCGCAGGTGCTCCAGCAGCCTCGTCCAGGCAGCGTCTCGCGCAGATGCTCCAGCAGCCTCGCCCAGGCAGCGTCTCCTCAAGTGAACCAGTGGTGTCGCCCATGAGCCTTGCGCCAAATGAGGTGCACTCCGCCTAGTCCATATGCCATGCACCACCATGGTCTCGCGACTCCCATGGTCTTGCACCACCATGGTCCTGCGGCCGCCCTACGGTGCCTCGTACCACCATGGTCTCGCGGCTCCCATGGCCCCGCACCACCATGGTCTTGCAGCTCCCATGACCTCTCACCACCATGGTCTCGTGCCTCATGTACTCGTATGGGGTCTAAGACCTCTAGAAGGAGCGTACGAGGAGCAATAGGAGAGACCCAAGAACTATTTGGTATCAAGCCAATAGTGGTGTAGATGACTGAGTATATCTTTCATGTTAACACGCAAGATTTCCTACACTTAGTAGAACATGGGATAGCTTTGAGCATATACGTTCCATGGAGATGTGAGAATAACCATCAGGTACAAAGACCCTGACATCTGTAACACAAGTAATGGAGGTACGGATTTGTACAGAGAGTGGAAGCAATACATGCATGCCTCTGACTATGTATCAGGCCGACATCATGACCTTTTGCTCCACCACGACTTATGCCACTACCCTAACAATGTACCTATGTAAAATCTTGTCCCCTGGGTACACAATGTATGAGGAGCCATTAGAGCTCCAATATAAACAGATCATTACCCCTCCAGAAAAGGGGTTGGAAAATTCATTGTACACTCAGGCTATTAACCAATATACAAGGGCTTACTCCATTGTTGATCTGTGTTTATCCTTTCATAAATTCATCCTAAGTTCTTATCTAAATATCTCCATACTTACCTTTGAGTTTTTCGATCTAATTTCGTTGACGTGATTTCACCGTCAACATTAGGCATTTCTCCAGGGCTTCAACAAGGAGAATGTTAATATGTAGCTGCCTCTAAATGTCTAGGAACTTTTTAAATTGAGAATCCAACTTTTGCTTCTGAAAACGTTGAGGAAATGGAGGTGGCTACTTTGAAATTGAACTTTCTGGGTGATAATGTTGCGGCATCCGTGCAACATTCTGGGTAGAGGAAGATTTTTGTGCACTAGGAAGTTCAGCGTCTTTTTGGAATTCCTCATTTATTTGGATTGAAGAGGGCTTGGTCTTGTCCTTCTCCAACTCTTTCCCACTCCTCAAAGTGACGGCTTTACAATGTTCCTTTCCCACATTCCTTAGATTCTCAGTATCACTTTGCAGTGTACCATGGCGTCTATTTCTAAGCTCATTAGCTAGTTGCCCAACTTGGTTTTCTAAGTTCCTTAATGAAGTTGCTTTACTTTGAATCATGGCTTCATTATTCACTATATATTCCTTCAACATGTTCTCAAGAGAGATAGATTGCATTGCTTGGTTTTGTGGCCTTTGTTGTGGTGCTTGTGGGGGGTAACCCGGTGGAAAATTTGGTCTTGGAGGCATAGAAGGATTGGTAGGGCCAGCTCCTTGATAACTCCATGAAAAATTGGGATGTTGCCTCCATGATGGGTTGTATGAATTAGAATAAGGACCATTCATATTTTGGTTCCCCATGTAACACACAGCTGCTGGATTGGAAGGACAGTTGTCAAAAGTATGACCCTCACCACAATACACACATGAAATGCTCTCCATTTTCCCCATTTGTGTCTCCATAGGCTGCCCCATTGATAGATTCATCCCCATATTCATTGTCTTGAGGATATTATAAATCAAGGACACCTGGGCTGCCAAAGAAGTGATGGCGTCTACATCATGAATACCAGCCACCTTTCTACCTATAGACAATCTAGAAGTGGGCCACTGATAGTTGTTGTTAGATATTCTCTCAAGGATTTCATATGCCTCATTATAGGACTTAACAAGAAGAGCCCCGTTCGCTGAAGCATCAACCACCATTATAGTATGAGCGTTGAGACTGTTATAGAAGGTCTCCAGTTGGATGCAATGTGGAATGCCATGGTGAGGGCATTTGCGCAACAACTCCTTAAACCCCTCCCATGCCTCATATAAAGATTCTTCATCAAGTTGTTGAAATGAAGTAATCTCATTGCGGAGCTTGGCATTTTTAGTGGGAGGAAAATGCTTATTAAAAAACAGCTCAGCCAGCTCTTGCCAAGTACTCACAGAATCAGATGGCAAAGAGTTTAACCAAGCTCTAGCTAAGTCTCTCAAGGAGTATGGGAACAACTTTAGTCTCAGTGCATCCTCTGTCACTCCGGGCAGCTTGGAAGAGTCACTCACTTCAATGAACAAGCGAAGGTGAAGGTGAAGGTGAAGGTGATCCTCTGCTGGTATCCCACTAAACTGGCCCACAGTTTGAAGCATCTTAGAACATGACTGGCTTCAATTCAAACTTTGTTGCATGAATTTTTAGTCTAATGATGCCCGGATTGAGCTCATTGAAGAGGGGGAGAGCATATTGCCTGATAGCACGTTCTTTGTCATCAACCACAATAACTGCATTTTGACCATTATTGGCAGCTACTCCCCCTTGAGCTACTCGATCTTGAACAACTTCTACTAGATTTATTGGCGAAACATGAGCGGCTCCTGCTAGATTTTCCGCCCCTTGAGCAGCTCCTGATAGATTTGCTGCCCTCTGAGCAGCTCCCTGGTGAACCCCTTGCTTAGCATCCATCACTACTACTTCCCTTTTTATTTGTGTATCTTTTGCCTTCTTCTAAATGTACCCTCGATTTTTGGATCAATGGGAAGTAGTTCAGGGTCTAGATTCTCGCTCATACACTATGTAAACCTGAATTTTTTCACGAGAATCACCCCAGTTAGCACAAAAGAAAAATTAAATCAAATTCCAAGATAATTAACTTTACAATAATTTACTTTAAGCAATCCCCGGCAACGACGCCAAAAACTTGTTGCGAATGTTCCTAAGTGTGTGCAAGTGTACACAATCGTCAAACAAGTAATATAATAAAAGTA
The DNA here is from genome assembly GCF_963169125.1 of Humulus lupulus. NCBI lineage: Eukaryota > Viridiplantae > Streptophyta > Magnoliopsida > Rosales > Cannabaceae > Humulus > Humulus lupulus. The sequence goes on along the minus strand of NC_084802.1, from coordinate 250,668,980 downwards.
ATTTTTATCGTCTCCTCAAGGATTGCTAAACAAATATTGTAAAAATCAACACCAAACAATTTGTGGTACAATTAACTTTTTTGATGATTTAAATAATTGGACTAAAGAAAAACTAAACAACAGAATTAAAATAGGTCTTTAACACTAAAGCAAGAAATGACAAATTGTGATTAATACTATGATAAAAGTTAGGCATATCAAATCCCCCTAATTTGTAGTTTTGCCCCTGATGTTGCAACAAAGTTCATAGCAAAGTTCTCTTGTAACTAGGATTTCCAATTTAATGCACATGCCATTTTTCCAAATGCTCATGTTAAAGTTCCATCAATTAAATTCACATACTCCTATGACAAATTTAATTTCAAGAACATAATTTCAAGCATCAATCCTTCAAGTTTGCAAGGTGAATAAAATATCCCTAAGCTATCCATTAATTAATAATAAAATTATCAACATGCATCAATCAAGCATTTCCACTAATTCTAAACCTTCCGGAATTAAAACTAGCTTGTTTCTCACCTAAGTTGATCATTCTCAAGAAAGAGTTTGCACAACAAATATAGCTCAAATGAACAAGAGAAAAATTGCATAAAACATTTAACACTTTGGGGTTGATTACAAATTAGGGTTCATCAATATCCCTAACACACAACAAATTAGCTCATAGTCAAAATACCCAAATCACCAAAATATATATTCAATATTATCTCAAGAGTTCAATATGAGAAAAATAAAATTATAGAAAATAAGTGTTTAGAAATACAAGCCAAAATGATAGAAATCTTCTATTCTTTGTCTTCAAACTCTTCTTCTTCTTCTTCTTCTTCTTCTAGCTTCCTCATCCTAGGTTTTTCCCCTTCTTTTCTTGATGTTTCAGCTCCCAAAAGTGCAGAGAAAACTCCTTCAATGGTGATAGGTGGCTGGGTTTCTTTCTTAGAGAAGATGATCTCCTTTTTAAGCTAAAAAATTATATAAACCCTCATTTCTCTCTCTACACATGGGGACCACTCTTCTTTTCAGAATTGTTCAGCTCCTTTCCACCTCATCCTCCCACTATTCAAGTCTCTCCACCTCATTTAATCACTTGCCAAGTGTGCAAACTTTATGTTGCTAGCTACACACACTTTGCTACAACAAAGTTGACTGATGCTACAACAAAGTGCCAGAATTTCTGCTCCAAGATGATTTCCTTGCACATGTTTCACTAAGCTTTCCAAGCACCCTTTCTTTTTGCCTTCAAAATAGATGTTATACCCAAAAAATAGGAGAATGTATCCTAGGAGGCTAAGGAGAATGCATTCTAGGAGAGCTAAGGGGAGTGGTCCTAGGAGACCCCAAGGAGGATGTGTTCCTAGGAGACCCCAAGAGAGTGATCCTAGGAAAATCCAAGGATGAGGTCCGAGGAGAACTCAAGAAAGTGGTCTTAGGAGACCCCAAGGAGAAAGTGGTCCTAGGAGACCCCAAGGGTGTGTTTAAGGTAAGCCTCCCAATGTTTCCTAAGTGTTGGCTCGAACGTGTCCAAGGTAAGTAGCTAAGGAGGAGGAGTCCCATGCAAGTCAAGAATGGGGGCTTAGATTTTGACAAGAAGAGCCTACACAATGCCCGATCGGACATGCTTAGGAGATGCTAAAGGAGAATGCCTTGAACTTGTCCAAGGTAAGATGTCAAGGAGGATGCCTCGGACAACCTTGGTCCGAGGAGAAGCCAAGGGGATTGGTTCAAGGAGGAACATGGCATGCTAGAGGAGAGTGTTATGTTAGATGAGAAAAGTCCATGTCCTACCACCATGCACGTTCAACCCACAAAAACATGTCCTACCACCATGCATGTCTTACCACCATGCACGTCCGACCAACACTTGCATGAGTATTCGGTAGGAGGTGGATCAACTAGCTAAAGGAGAACCTGTGTGCGTCCGAGCCAAGAAGAAGCAGCTACGTCCAAGTAGAGAGACCTTGGCCAAGGAGAGGCCACAAAGGGTCCGATCGGACCCTAGCTTGATGAGCTTCCAAAAAGATTGGCTCGGACCAAGTCCAAGGAGAGGTCCCATGGACTTAGATTTTGGACGAGGTCACACAAGGTCCGATCGGACATAATTGAAGGAGCCTAGTGCTTGGCTCGGACCTATCCGAGGTGAGCTTCAAGGAGGTTGGCTCGAAGCCATCCGAGGTAAGCATCCACATTACTTGGCTCGGACCTATCCGAGGTGAGAAACCAAGAAGATTGGCTCGGATCTAATCCGAGGAAAATCCAAGTCATTGGCATGGACTTTGGTTCGAGGAAAGATCATGAAAGCTCCAATCGGACATGATCAAGGAGAAGACCATGCATGTGTGCCAAGGGATTGGCTCGGATCTTAGCTTGAGGAGTCCCTAGATGGTTGGCTCGGACAAGTTCGAGGAGAAGACCATGCATGTGTGCCAAATGGTTGGCTCGAACCAAGTCCGAGGAGAGGTTCCATACAAGCCAAAATATGGACTTAGTTTTTGGCCAAGGGTACGCAATGTCCGATCAGACATGGTTGGAGATGCCAAGAAGAGTGTTCGGGTTTGATCGGATCACATTGATAAGTGTTCAGGTAGGCCCGTGTGCATCCGAGCCAAGAAGTAGCAGCGTAGCCTGAGGGTTTCAAGTGGCCTTGACTTAGCCCATATCCAAGGGTCCGATCGGATGCATTTGGGATCAAGGAGCTCACCCATGGTCCGATCGGATGCATCCTAGGAGGCTAAGGAGAATGCATTCTAGGAGAGCTAAGGGGAGTGGTCCTAGGAGACCCCAAGGAGGATGTGTTCCTAGGAGACCCCAAGAGAGTGATCCTAGGAGAATCCAAGGATGAGGTCCGAGGAGAACTCAATAAAGTGGTCTTAGGAGACCCCAAGGAGAAAGTGGTCCTAGGAGACCCCAAGGGTGTGTTTGAGGTAAGCCTCCCAATGTTTCCTAAGTGTTGGCTCGAACGTGTCCAAGGTAAGTAGCTAAGGAGGAGGAGTCCCATGTAAGTCAAGAATGGGGGCTTAGATTTTGACAAGAAGAGCCTACACAATGCCCGATCAGACATGCTTGGGAGATGCTAAAGGATAATGCCTTGAACTTGTCCAAGGTAAGATGTCAAGGAGGATGCCTCGGACAACCTTGGTCCGAGGAGAAGCCAAGGGGATTGGTTCAAGGAGGAACATGGCATGCTAGAGGAGAGTGTTATGTTAGAGGAGAAAAGTGCATGTCCTACCACCATGCACGTTCAACCCACAAAAACATGTCCTACCACCATGCATGTCTTACCACCATGCACTTCCGACCAACACTTGCATGAGTAGTCGGTAGGAGGTGGATCAACTAGCTAAAGGAGACTAAGTCAAGGTCCCCAGAAACAACTTCAACAACATATGCGGGAATCTCTCATTCTTCCCACAAATGGGGGGTTTGTTACATTTTGAATTTTGAATGTTTCTTTGTAATTTAAATGTAATAAATATAATAAAATATCCCGGTTCTTGGGGATACCGTATGTATGACCCTAAGCCTATAAATAGGGGGCTTATGGGATGAGAGAGGGGTTTCTTCGGCTTCTTCTTTCTAGAGAGAGAAAACTGGGTCTGTGTATTCTAGAGAGAGAAAGTGCTGATATTGGAGAGAACTCTTGTATTTTTACAATCTGTACTGAAGAAACTCAGTTGGCTCAGTCCATCTGATCTTGAGTACAGATATATAAATCACAACTCTAAGTGGATTAGGCTATTACCGACAATCGGGGCTGAACTACTATAAAAATCTCTTGTGTGTTCTTTATTTTCTTTATTATACCGTCTGTGTCGTTTATATTCACTTGAAGGCTTGTCGTTATTGACGTTCTCACGTCGTTGGCTAAAAAGACAGTCAACAATAGATACCACGTTTTTAGAATATAATCCAATTATTTTCCACAAGAGTTATCATTAATTAAAACAAAATACATAAATAATATTAAAAGACAAAATGATTAAAACCACACAATAATAACACAAACACTCTATTTCACTTAAATCTTTAAGTTCAAAAGCTCAATTAATAACTCTAAAAAATAGAGTTATCACACCCCCAAACTGAAACCATTGCTCGCCCCGAGTGATGACTCTAAAAGAAGACAGGAAAAGAAACAAAGAAATCCAACTCAACACAAGACACACACACAAAATAATAATTTAAGGAGACATAACACACCACACAACTATAACAGACACAACCGACAACACAAAGGCTCAAAATAAAGCAACACTAGGAATCAATTTGGAAATGGTCATATCAAAGTGGGAATAGAACTATCAAATCAGGGACTGAAAAGATAACTCAAGTGTATATGCAAGCCAAGTTCCTCAAGTATTAAGATGCTAATCCAACCAAGCTTTCAATATGACCCAAATTAGTGCACAAATAGCTCTTCCCAATCAACCTCTCTCCCCTAGACTAAGCTAAGCAACAATCCTAAGGTTTAATTTATGTTTTTATATGTTGAACTCAATAATCCCTCTCCACTAATGTAGTTGACAAAGTGATTTAGACCAGTACGTCTTTACATGGTTGTAATGTAGGCCAGGCTAAGGGCATGGATTAAGATAAGTTTTGTAGGCTACAACCTTAAAACCTAGCTTTCCTTGGACCTAATGAATGCATTATCCTCTATCCCTTACAAGTGAACTCACTCCCCCCAAATCACTCAATAACCCTTAATTTCCTCTTCTATGCACACCACATTTATATGCTCAAATATGATTACAAGTCAACTACAAGCTTGTTTATTTACACTTAACTATATATATATATCTCTCTATTTTCTTTTATTTCTTTTCAATTTTTTTTCATTTTCTATTGTTTTTTGTTTCATATATATTAATTATTTTTTTTTGAATAATAAGAAAATGAGGCACCTTAAAAGCCATAAACTGAAAATAAAACATTGGAGATAATAAAACATAAACACACTTAACAAATTTGAGCATATAAGTACATTAATTAACTAATATGAACACCCCCAAATAACCAAGATACCATTTCTTCACTTCCCCCCAAACTTAACTCAAATAATATCCAAGACAAACTAGGCTTAAGGTTTGGTGAGAAATAAAAATGGGATATTAAAAAGTGGGATTGGCTATCCAGTCGAGGTTATATGAATAAAATAGGCCAATAAGCTCAAATTTGGGTCACTACGGATAGTAATTTTAAGGTAGGCACGAAAAGCTCAAACGGTCCAAGAAAATTGCCTAAATCCTCTCTAAATCACTAAGCCTCCTAGGATTTCGCCTCAAGGGAATTATCAAGCCAATTCGATATACTTAAACCTTCATGAATACTTAGTTTAATCTAGAGTGAGAGATTTCATTGTCAAACAATGCACACTTAATTGGGACACATTCTCACTATGGCTGAATTAGCACCAAAAATTTAAGTACTAAAGGCTCGCTCATACACAAGAGTTAACAAATGATGCAATTTTTTTCTGACATTTTATCATCGAGCCATTCCACACTTAAACACAACCATTACAAGAATTGATTACATTATAACTAGACTCAAGACTCAAGACATCAAACAAAACATGCCTAACAATACCTAAAACTTAAGAAAAATAAAGCAAATTAAAACAACATAAAATATTATAAACAACACCCCCCCCCCCCCAAACTTAAGGGAGATCACTGTCCTCAGTGCACAAAAACAATAGATAAAAGAAGAAGAGATAAAACAGATAACATAAACAAAACAGGGAATGAAAATTATGATGGAAAATAAATAAACTCTCTCTACTCGCCGTCCTCCTCCTCGTCAAAAGAGGCAGGTGCACGCCATCACTCCATGATAGCCTCAGGAAACATTGTGAAAAGTTTGATTGGCCAGAAAGAGTGACGCAATACATTGTCACACTAGCGCACATATCACCAATAGGTGTGTTGCTGAGTCTCCATATGATGCATCATACTAAGCATACTCTGCTGAGTGGCATAAAGCTCAACGACAGTGGGGTTCGGAGGCATAGTAGAGTTATGGGCAGACGATGGCAGTGGGGTAGAGGTCGAGGCCTGCTCTCTCTGAATGGAAACAACTTTGGTAACCTTCCAAATTGTATGTGCATCAATGTAATTGGGAGAGTGTGTTGTTCATCATCCGGAGCTAGGGGCACACCTGCGTTGTGGCACAAGGCAGTGATCAATGTGGGAAAAAATAATGGTCCCTTATTCATGATAACACCCAAGGCGACGATCTCTTCTGAAATGAGCTCCCCCACATTAATTGATAGGCCAGTCAAAATGCTGAAAAGTTGGATGACACAATCTTTGCTGACCGAGGTGTCATGAGTGGTGGGCAACATATTGGTTTTTATAAAATGATTCCATACACGAGCAAGAGTCGTTAAGGAAGTGTGGGGAATAGTATGAGCTCCAAATTTTGGCGAAACATTCCATTGTGTGCCAGAATTTAACTGATGCTACAACAAAGTGCCAGAATTTTAGCTCTAAGATGATTTCCTTGCACATGTTTCGCTAAGCATTTCAAGCACCCTTTCTTTTTGCCTTCAAAATAGATACCACGTTTTTAGAATATAATCCCATTATTTTCCCCAAGAGTTATCATTAATGAAAACAAAATACACAAACAAAATTAAAAGACAAAGTGACTAAAACCACACAATAATAACACAAACACTCTATTTCACTTAAATCTTTAAGTTCAAAAGCTCAACTAATTACTCTAAAATATGGAGTTATCAGCGAGTTTAGCACTATTTAAAATACATAGTGTAATGGTCCCTAGGTAGTAGGGCGCATCAACTTGGTATTAAAGCGTGCCAAGGTTAAGGGTTCCTGAAGACAAACTGGGCATGTACACTTGTCACTAAAGACAAGCTCGACTCAGGGTTTGATAATTATTTGTGTGGTTATGTGCTTAACTGCTTAAATAGAATATAAATGGCTTACTTGTATGCCTTATTAGGAAGCATGAGATATTTTGATAAGGCCTGGTCCTTGATTGTTGATATGATTATGCGTTTGCCTGCTCGGTTGATATATGAATGTTTTATTTGCATGCTAGAGTAAAGAGCATGATATTTTTTTGGAAGAGCAAGGGTTATTGATTGATGCATGAATTTTATGGGCATGTATTTTTTTAGCACTACAATGGTATGCGAATGTGGTGCTGTGTGATTTTCCATGGGAAGGCTTTTAAATGTGTTCATTATGCTTAATAGGTCAAGTTATTGACTGTAGATGAACTCAGAATTGGTCAAGTTATGTACCCAAGGCAGTTAATGGGACCTAGTGGTGTTTATATTGGGACTGGGAATTACAGCCAGGGCCTGAGCCCTCCACCTACCCCTCAGAATTTGCAGCAAGTGTTTACAGATATACAAGTAAGATTGCGGAGGTAAGAGGAAGAGATTAGGTGTTCAAAACACTAGGTTTTGTCAGGGAACACCTCTTCCTTTGTTATGCCAGGAGTGGCACTAGTTTTGGCTCAACCTATGGTTGAAAAAAGGTGGGAATTACTATATGAGAGATTTCAGGAATATTACCCTCCAGTTTTTTAGGGAGGCCTAGATCCATATAGAGCTAAGAAATGGATGGGGATGATCAGTTCCATCCTCGACAGTATGGGGGTGGTGGGTCACGATAGAGTGATTTGTGTTACGTATGTGTTACGGAAGGATGCCCAGACTTGGAGGGAAGTGGTATCCCAAACACAAAATGCAACTACAATGAATTAGGAAGAATTTAGGCAGTTCTTTAATGAGAGGTATAACTGTAATGCAGTTAAGACTGCAAATACAAATGAATTTTTGAACCTGGTTCGGGGAAACATGAAAGTAACAGAGTACGTTAACAAATTTGATGGGTTGGCCAAGTTTTCTTTTGATATGGTACCCACGGACGTGGCTCGGAAAGAGCAATTTATCCAGTGATTGAATTCTGGGATAGCTCAGGGCGTTAGAATCTCCCCATTACATGAGATCTCTACCTATGCTCAAGTGGTAGGGAGGGCTCTTATAGTTGAGAGCACAGGAAATGAGATATGGAGGGAGAGTGCCAGAGAGCGTGGAGCTCAAGCAGTGATACCTCCATTTATTTGATCAGGCAGGGGCGGAGGCCCCAGTGATTAAGAAAGAAAAGTTACCAATATTTCTAGTACCCTTGGATTAGAAAAGGAGCTTCAAAATGTGCAGTTACGCCATCAGGGTAAGGATGATTACTGGAAACTCTACCCGGAATGCACTCGATGCAGGAGGTGCCATTTGGGAGAATGTTGAGCAAAGACATGTTTCTTATGTAAGATGGTTGGGCGCTTCAAGAGAGATTGAATAGGGCTAAGGAAGGATGAACAAAAGGAGGCGGAAAACTTGACTTCATCTCAATTGTTCGCTCTGACGCAGTCAGAGACTGAGGTTGGTTCCTCAATAGTGATAGGTCAGCTTCCTAGTTCTAATTCTTATATTATGCTTATTGGTTTTGCTGCCATGTTGTTCCTTGTTTTGTTGTATTTAGTAGAGGCACATACTTGGTATGTGGATTACGTGGTTATGTTGTGATGAGAATTTGGTACCCTACCTATAACTTTTAGGAGATGGGTTAGATTATTGTGGGAAAAGACTCATTAGTTGATGTGATAGAGTTGGTTATGACTGACTTTGATATGATCTTGGATATGGATTGGTTAGCCAAGTATGGAGCAATGATAAATTGGAAGGAAAAGATGGTAACCCTTGGGGCTGAGGGTGAGGATTCCTTTGTATTTGTTGGCACTGTGCATGGACCTCGTATACCTATGATATGAGTATTGAGGGCTAGAGATCTATTGCAAGGTGGTTGCATAGGATTCCTAGCCAGTGTGGTAAGATGCCACTTTGGTCGTGCCAGTTGGACCAGAGGAGACTAGATTAGTCTGAGAGATTCTGAATGTGTTTCCAGAGGATATGTCAAGGTTACCTCTGCACAGGGAGATAGAGATGTGATTCACTTGGTGCTAGGGATGGAACTTGTAACGACCCGAAATCGCTAATAAGGCTTAAGGGCCTTGATTAGTGTGCCAAGAGGGCATGTTGGGATTTATGTGTGATTTTATGAGTTAAATGCATGATTATGATTTAAAGCATGTTATATGACTAATTGAACATTCGAGATGCATGACTACGTGGTTAGTATGCATGTTAGGTGAAATAAATATGCATGTGGACCCCGTTTGCATGATAGGGGTAAATTGGTAATTTTAGCCCGCTGAGGGCATATATGTGATAATTGTATTCTGTGAATTGTACCACGTGAGTGTGGTGTTATTATTGTGATGCACGAGCCGAGACGGTCCTAGAGAGCAAATTAACTTAAAAGTCACAACGGGATTTCTATACCCGGCTCGGGAGGAGCCTAGGGGTACCTTGGGAATTCTACGATTAAGTTGAGATTTAGCGGGTAATGGTTATTGTTGATTGAGTAACCTGGGTAACCATTAGTTACTGCTGTGAGTAACAAGTTTAGTGGGAAAATGGTAGAATTGAAATACTAGTGACAGGACTAGAGTGCCCTTGAGGACTTAGTTGGGAAAGGATTATTTGGAGGGGTAGCATGGTCATTTGGCAAGGGGTTTAGACAATTTTCAGCTGGGATTATAGGGTACACGGTTTGGGCATTTGGGTTATTTGATGGCTTTGTTAAAAATAAAGAGAAGGAAAGTTAGGGCAATGAGAAGAAGAAGAAGAAGAAGAAGAAGAAGAAGAGAAAAAGAGGCTGAAGTGGGAGTTTAGGAGGAGATCAAGGAGGCTTTTGGGTGAATTCTCTACTTAAGGTAAGGATTTTATGCATATTTAAGAGTTGTTTCTGTTTTGATTTGTGAAATTTAAAGCTTGAGTTAAGTTTTTAAAGTTTTAGTTTGAAGTTGCTGATTTTGCAATCTAAGGGTGGATTGTTGGGTATGTTTGTGTTTTGAGCTTGAATCTAGAGTTTATGGGTTGTTAGATGGTTTATTTGATGTTTTAAATTGATCTTGGGGTTTAGGTATTTGTTTGGGATGATTTGGAGAGGTTTTAGTTCGGGAAAAACGCAAGAGAAAACCCAGAAATCTGGGTTCGCGAAGGAGCGCCGCGGCCCTGTTCTTGGGCGCCGCGGCGTGAGGCTAATTCCAGAAAGGGTGAGGCTTCTGACTTGCTGGGCGCCGCGGCCCTCTAGGGCAGCGCCACGGCGCTAGGTTATTTTCAGGATGGGAAATTTCGCAATTTTGAGCCTTTGCTCCGGGGGTTCGGGGGATGTTTCCAATGGATTGTTTTAGGAATTTGGGAGTCCCGAAAGTACGAGATTGGTCCCGGGAAATGGTTTTGGGTTGGTTAGTATTAAAAGTCTTATATGTTTGTTGTGACTAGGATTTCGAGGAGGCTCATGCTAGAGGACCGTGCTTGTGGCCTTGGTGCATCAGAAAGCTCGGAATACAGGTAAGAAAACTATAACACCCGTAGGATAGGGCATGGGCCCATAGTGTGATTGCAGGGCAAGACCCTATATTGCATTATATGTTAGGGTGTAGACTTTATTGAATTGATATATATGTTCAAATATTATTTGAGTTAGACTATCTGTGATTATAGTTGAATGATACGGCGTGGAGCCGAGAACGGCAATGGAGCCGAGAATGGCGAAAGGCCGAGAACGGCAATGGAGCCGAGAACGGCAAAAGGCCGAGAACGGCGAAAGGCCGAGAATGGCGAAAGGCCGAGAACGGCAGTGGAGCCGGAAGTAGCAGTTAGCACCTGGGATGCTTATAGTCAGGGTCGGACCCAGTGGATAAATGTGATATCCTTACGGTGAGGACCGAGACCCCAGGCTTTGGTAAGGTTTCTGGGGCGGCACGGCCGTGTTTGCTTAGTCTAATGGTTGACTTGTTTATCTGTGTATTATCTGGTATGATTAACTGTATAATTTGCATATGTTATGTACCGCATGAGTTTTCTTGCTGGGCTTCGGCTCACGGGTGCTCTGTGTTGCAAGTAAGGGCAAAGATTGAGTCAACCAGCCATGAGTACGGAGAGCGTGAAGCAACGTGTACATGTGTTGGCCTGCCCGACTGCTTTGGTTGGGGGTTTATTCGAAAATGGCTGTAATAATCTATGATTTTTAGAACTGATCACTGTAAACTTATTTCAAGATGTAAATAGTTTTCAAACCTTATTTTGGGATCCCAAATGTTTAATACTAGAAGTTTTTATTGAAACAACGCATTTTCAAAGATTACAGCCTTAACTTTTAATTAGTCACACTTTCGTTTCAAAATCTCGGTTAGCGAGTTAATTGCACAAAGTTTTCTTTTAAAACTCACTTGGTAACGGCTCTAAGGAAGTAGGGCGTTACAGAACTAGTATCTAGGGCACCGTGTTGAACGGCTCCAGCAGAGTTGAAGGAACTAAAGTTTTAGTTACAAGGTAAGACAGTATTTTCCAAGATGGATCTTTGATTTGGTTATCACCAGCTGGGGATCAGGGAGAAGGATATACCAAAGGCTGTTTTTTTGTACCAGATATTGATATTATGAGTTCTTAATTATGTCATTTGGATTTACTATGCCCGACACCACTTATGGATCAGATGAATAGGGTGTTCAAAGATTGTCTAGATTGGTTTGTGATCGTCTTTATCGACGATATTCTAGTATACTCTCAGTTAGAGATTATCCAAAGCCAAGGAACGCCTCAAAGGTCAATATTTTCCTTGGATTAGAAAGGCATTACATGTGTTTTGTTGAAGATTCTCAAGGATTGCTATCTCATTGACAAAATTGACACGCAAAATCAGAAGTTTGCGTGGTCAGATAAGTGTAAGAACAACTTTCAGGAATGAAATTAGTGATTGATTACAGCTCCAGTTCTATGTCTTCCTACAAATCATAACAAGTTTATGGGTTATTGTGATGCCTCGAGGGAAAATTTGGGTTGTGCTCGTATGCAGATAGGAAAGGTGATTGCCTATGCATCACGTCAGTTGAAGGATATGACAAGAGCTAGAGTAGAGTTACTAGTGGGCCGGCTGGCCAACATTACATTTAAGTTTAATCTTTTAGAGAGGATCAAAGAAAAATAGTTGAGTGTCCCACATATGGGAAGGATTGGAGGGGATGTCCTAGCTGGAATAGCTAAGCACTATACAATGTCAAGCATGAGTATATTGAGGTATAAGGATCAGATTTGGGTTCCGATGGACACTGGGATTAAACGAGAGATTCTAGATGAATCTCATATTACCCTTTATTCTCTACATCTAGGCACCATGAAGAAGTATCAGGATCTGAAGGATTTTTATTAGTGGCCTGGGATGAAGGACATAACTGAGTACGTGGCAAGGTTCCTGACCTGTTAGTAGGTCAAGGCAGAGTATCAGAAACCAATAAGGCTATTACAATCTTTGGGTATTCCGGAGTGGAAGTAGGAAGACATCACGGTGGATTTTGTGGTGGGGTTGCCCAGGATAGTGGGCCAACATGATTCAGACTGAGCCATTATGGACTGGAATACAAAGTCAGCTCACTTTGTAGTAGTGAGAACGAATAATACAATTGACCAGTATGCATATCTCTATGTGAAAAAGTTAGTACGCCTCCATGGGACTTCGAGGTCTATCCTATTGGATAGAGACCAAGTCTTTACATCCATGTTTTGGGGAAGGTTACAAAAGGTGATGAGTACACAGCTGAAGTTCATTATTGCTTATCATCCTAAGACTGATAGTAAATCAGAGAGGATTATCCAAATATTAGATGACATGCTGAGAGCATGTATATTGTACTTTGAAGGGCCCTGGAATGAATATTTTCCTCTAATAGATTTTTTTTCCAATAATGATAGCTACCAATTGACTATTGGAGTGGCACCTTATGAGATGTTGTATGGGAGGAAGTGTAGATCACCCATTCACTGGGATGAGATGGGTGAGAGAAAATATTTGGGTCTTGAGGTAGTTCAGAGGACAATGAGGCTATGGAAAAGATTAGAGCTTGGATGCTCGCTTCTCATAATAGACAAAAAAGTTATGTTGTTTTGAAATGCAGGAACGTGGAGTTCCAAGTGGAAGACTATGTCTTCCTTAGAGTCTCACCATGGAAAGGGGTGAGGAGATTTGGGGAAAAATGGCAAGTTGAGTCCTAGATTTGTAGGATCGTTTAAGGTCCTGAAGAGGATCGGTCAGGTGGCCTATAGATTGGCCTTACCTCCGGCATTGTCGACCATATATAATGTATTTCATATTTTGGTATTTCTGAAATATGTGTCAGAAGAGACTCATGTGCTGAGTTATGAGGTTTTACAACTGGAGGCAGAATTATCCTATGAGGAATAGCCAGTTCAGATTTTAACAAGATGGACAAGGTCCTAAGGAACAGAACTACACATTTAGTTAAGGTATTATAGAGGAACAGCAAGGTCGAGGAAGCGACCTAAGAGATGGAGTTAGATATGTAGGATCTATATCCCGAGTTATTCAGGTAAAATTTCGAGGACGAAATTCCTGTAAGGAGGGGATAGTTGTAATGTCCCAAATTACCTAATAAGGCTTAGGGCCTTGATTAGGGGGCCAGGATGGCAAATTATGAAAAATATGTGATAATGTGATATATATATATGTGTATATCATTATATGATTATGTGAGTTATATTATAATATGGCTTGATATGCATGTTTAGGTGTATTAAATATGTATGTCGGCCCGTTTATGACTAAAAGGGAAATTTTCGTAATTTGGCCCGCTATGGGTATATTTGGCATATATGTCATATATGTGTGGGACCATTATGTGGATATATTTGGGATACTCGGCACGAGGCAATCCTAGGGAGCAAGCTAGTGGGAAAGTCACAACGGGACTAATACTTAACTTGGGGTGAGTCAAGGGGTATTCTGGGTATTTAGTACATTACCAGGATATTGGGTAATGGGAATGAATATTTGAAGATATATTTGGACTTAGTAAGATCAGGAGGGAATTTTGGAGATTTTGACTATTTTGCCCTCGGGGATGATTTTGGGATACCCTGAGCCTTGGGATTTAGTTAAGGTTACTTAAGCTTGAAGTAACCTGATAGAAATAGACACATGTTCAAACTCTCTCTCTCTCTCTCTCTCTCTCTCTCTCTCTCTCTCTTGTTCTTTTTTTGATGCCCGTTAGTGTTTTCGAAAGAAACTCAGGTTCTAGAGCTCAGATTCAAGCAAGGTTAGAGTCATAACGATTCTAGCGAAGATTAGAAGCATGTTAGCCGGAGGAATTTAGTAGGAAAACAACATAATCAGAGGTAATCTAAGTTTTAAATTTTTTAGTTTTTTTTTCCTTAAGCTTGGATTGGATTTTATGATTTTTATGAGTTTTAATCCGAAGGAAAGTCAGATTTTGTTGCATGGGATGTACCATTGATGTTTTGGGATTGAATTGTGGGTTTGGTTTTGTAACACCTTGGATAACCAAGATCGTCACACTCTATGTTTAAAATAGTGCAAGACTTGCTAAACAAGCCATTTGAATAAAGACGTGATCCCAATGTCATAATCAAGTTAGGGTTAAAAGATTTTGGTCATAAGCAGATAATTTTCATTAAAATAAATGCTTAGTACATGGGATCCCAAAAGGCAGGGTTTAAAGGACAAATTTACAAACTTACAAAAGTTATATACGATCAAGACCATTCTAATGGGAAAATACACATTTTAGGTTTCTGTCCATGTATAATCCCTTGACCGTGGCAGACGAGCAGCTGACAATGTACACCTCATCCCCAGAGCTCTCTAACTCATGGTTGATCCATCCTACCCTTCCCTTTACCTGCACAACGTAGCACCCGTGAGCCAAGGCTGAGCAAGAAAACCATAACAACATAGCAGACACATAATCAGTGATGATAATCAATGAATCACAAGTCAATCATCAATAAATTCAACTAGTCATAAGCATCAGATTAACAACAGAAAACATATTCATATTCAACAGATTATCACAATCATACAATATACATGGTCGACGCCCTTAGGCCACACCCTCTGTTTAACCCACTGACTATGTCTCACTTTGGTCACGTCTAGTGTTTATCTAGCTGACTCTAGCTCATAGTGGCCAAGCCACGTCCTGTGCGCAAATTATCAGCCCCGACTGTCATAGGTCGTTTCTTTCATGCTCACATGGCATTATCACAATCATACAACATATATAATCAAACGCAGGGAATCTCAGTCCCAACACACTCACACAAGGGTGCAGTTTTCTTACCTTTAATCTCGAGCGGAGAAAATGAAATGGTTCTGAGCACAATCATCAGCCCCGAGCCTTGGCGATAAACCAAGTCACAGTGCCCAATGGGTAATTATTAACTTCCAATCCAAATAAATACTTAGGAGATAAATACTAGCCTCTTGGACATCAATTTCTACTAAACCGGGTAGTAGAAATTGTCCCGAACGCTTAGGTTTGAACCCTCAAGCCTTACCAATTTAGAAACAATTCTAAGGCTAAAATCCCCAGGCGGGTCGCAACTTGGCTTAGTGGGTCGCAACTTGCCCCCAAGTTAGAGAGCAAGGTCCCAAGCCAAATGGGTGGTGGACCGAGACTTGGCTTAGTGGGTCACGACTTGCCCCCAAGTCAGAGAGCAAGCCCACGCCAAAATGGCCACATGTGCCGCGGTGCCCCAGGGCTGGGTTGCGGCGCACCCTTTCGAACCTAGAAAATTTTGGTTTTCTCCTTCTTCCCAGCCAAGAACCACAAGGCTTTAGCTTAGAATTTTTACCAAAACAAACCTCACTAACCAAAATCAAACTAGCAACGAATTCAAGACTTTAATCCACATATTAAACCATGAAATTCCTAACAATTACTAAGACTAGTACCCCAATTCAGACATAAGAGTCACAACAATTCACACTGAAGTTTTCTACCCCAATTCATCAGCCAAGTTAAAACTAACCAAGCACCCAAACTTTATAGAAATCGAACCAAAACTCAAAGATAAAGGTTCATAATTTTACCTCAATTATGACTGACTTCCTCACAAGCTTCAACTTCCAAAACCTAAGCTTAAGTCTCAGCTAACCCCTGGTGTTAGGAAAAATTAGATTGCCTCAATGGAAATAGGTAAGAATATTACAACTCTATGCAATAATATTACAAATAAATATTGATTGATTAAATAAAGTTACAACTCTATAACTGAAAATTACAAATAAACAAAGAAAAGGAAGAAGATGATGAAGAAGAAGAGAATAGTGAGAATACAACTCTAGGCAAAAGATTACAAGTAAAATAAAGGTGTTTGAACCAAAAGAAAAGATTACAACTCTTAAACAAAATATACAAGTAAATATAACAAGAGAATAAGAAGAAAAAAATAGAATAAAATGAAGAACTGAAACACAAGTAAACTCTCACTTACACAACCTAAGTGAAGAGGGTTGGGGATCACCAACTTGAACAAGGTTTAAAACCTTTGTCCAAAATCTTATTTCCCCCTAACTCAAGAACTAAGGGATCTCTCTCAGATATTGGAAATGCTTTCTGGAATTATCAAGCCTCAAGGTGTTTCTAGCCAAGTGCTCTAATGGATAGAAATGTTGTGTCTATCAAGTGAGCTATAGGCTCCTATTTATAGAGTTTAGAGACACCCTTTGAATTTCAAATTCCACCAACCCCCATGGCTGTTACCAATGTTTAATTGGATTAATATGGAATTAAAAATGAGATTTGGGAGTTATTTGGGTTTTTTGAGCCGTTCAACAAAGATTGAAAAAACTAAAAAAAAATGGTCAGTTTTGGCCTGTGGCCGCGGCTACTACTCTCTGTCCCACTGGCCGCGGCCACCAACATTCAGTGGCCGCGGCCACCGACCATTTTTAGCTCTTAAAAATGTGTTGTTTTACCAAACGGTTCCAAACCCTCCCAAAACACATTATTGGGGTTAAAATCATCTCTAACAACCATTTCACATATGGCTTTATGAAATTCATCTCAATATTGTGTAACCCCAAATTTACACAATAAAGGATAATGTTTGGAAGTTACAAATTTGTAACACCAAATGTGTTACATTATTTGGATATATCTCATATATCTAAATATTGTAACTCTCTATTATATGTTACAATATGTGACACTCTTTGTCACATTTATTTAATCTAAAACATTATATTATAATATAATATAATATTACATTATATTATAAAATAATATAACATTCCCCAACTAGATTAAATAGTTTTCTATTGTAACACTTATTTAATCAATCATTATATTTTTAAAATATAACATATCCCCTACTTGATTAAATAAGAATTCTCTCTTATAGGAGTCATTGCATTCGTGCATAAAGCAAAGTGTTTTTCAACTTGAACTTTACTATTGTGTAATTATCACAAAATTTGTCGAAAATTTGGTTGCACTAGGCATTGAACCATCTTTTCATGATAACAAATCGGTGATAACACACACACCTTTGCGATGTTCACTTGAGACCTCTATGTCTCGCTTTGCACCGTTAATGGCCATGTGCACTTTCCATTCATGGACGTTCTTGAGAATACTCCCAATTCTCATGAGAGGCGGCACCACCTCTAGGTCCATATAGGTAGAATTTTTACAGTATTTTGTTACCGAAAATACTTGTCTTCACAAGACTGAATTTTATTAAAAAACCTTTCGGTTTTAACCCCAACTTTGGTAACACACAAGTACTCAATATCTCAGATGGGACATGTTTTGAGTACAACTAATATTCACTTGATTGACTTGTTGTTACCTATTGAACCTAACACTAGTTGAATAACTAGTGTTAAGATAGGTTACCATCAATCGTGAATCTCTTTAGGGAGTTTAAGTCCCATCCCTCGAGATGATGCAGCCACTAAATCCCTCGTTAGTGGCTTAGTGAAAGGATCTACCAAATTTTCACTTGTTCTCACATAGGATATTGTGATGACTCCTCTTTGAATCAATTCTCTTACATATCCATGTCTTAGACTAATATGTCTAGACTTCCCATTATACACTCTGCTGTATGCTCTAGCCAATGTCGCTTGGCTATCACAATGTATCGATATAGTAGATACATTCTCTTTGATTAGGGGAATCTCTATCAACAGATCCCTTAACCATTCGGCCTCTTTCCCAGTAGCAGCTAGAGCTATGAACTCTGCTTCCATAGTGGAATGAGATATACAGGTTTGTTTCTTGGAACCCCAAGAAATTGCACCTCCACCAAGTGTAAATACCCAACCAGTTGTGGACAAGTTATCCCCAAGATTGGATATCCAACTTGCATCTGTATATCCTTCTAAAATTGAAGGAAATTTTCAGTAGTGAAGGCTTAATCCTTTGGTTTTCTTGAGATAACCTAGGACTCTTCCAATTGCCTTCCAGTGATCCACACTTGGATTACTTGTAAACCTACTATGTTTACTTACCGCAAATGCTATATCAGGTTTAGTACATTGGGCAGCGTACATTAGACTCCCTATAGCACTAGCGTACTCCAATTGAGTCACTGCTCTTCCTTCATTCTTCTCTAGTTTTACACTATGATCGAATGGAGTATTGGCATCTTTAACCTTGAGATGGTTAAATTTGTTCAATACTTTCTCAACATAGTGGGCTTGCCCTAATG
Organism: Humulus lupulus; assembly: GCF_963169125.1. Lineage (NCBI taxonomy): Eukaryota > Viridiplantae > Streptophyta > Magnoliopsida > Rosales > Cannabaceae > Humulus > Humulus lupulus. The sequence goes on along the minus strand of NC_084802.1, from coordinate 250,650,352 downwards.
CAAAACCCCCCACTATGTTTCTTTACTTTGATACCAAGTATGGTGTCAACTTCTCCAAGATTTTTCATCTTGAAGGTTGATGATAGAAACCTCTTCGTTTCTTCTATCCCTTTCATGCTATTACTTAGAATAAGCATGTCATCCACATATAAGCAAACAATGATCACATATACCTTACAAGTTTTGGAATACAAACACTTGTCTCCATTGTTATGTCTAAACCCATTAGACATGATGGCTTCATCAAATTTCTCATGCCATTACTTAGGAGCTTGTTTCAATCCATACAAGGATTTTACAAGTCTACAAACTTTATGTTCATATTTTGGTAGGAAAAACCCTTCAGGTTGTTCCATATAGACCTCCTCATTGAGGTTGCCATTAAGGAATGTCGTTTTGACATCCATTTGATGAACATGCAAGTTGTGTATAGAAGCTAAAACGAACAAATTTCTTATAGAATTTGTTCTTGCAACAGGCGCATAAGTATTGAAATAATCGATACCCTCTTTTTGCCTAAACCCTTGAGCTACTAATCTAGCTTTAAAGGTTTGGATAGTGCCGTTAGTGTGGTATTTTCTCCTAAATACCCACTTACACCCAATTGGCTTAGACCCCAGTGGGAGGTCTACCAATTCCCAAGTGTTATTGGAAAGAATGGAATCCATCTCATCATTGATGGCTTCTTTCCAAAATGCACTATCTCTCGATTTCATAGCTTCTCTATAAGTCTTAGGATCATCCTCAACGAGAAGTACAATAGGAATTTTCCTAATAACTTCCTCTCTATTTCCTTCTACCATGTAGAATGAAATTCGTTGAGAATCTATCTCATCCACTACTAGACTTTTATGATTTTTAAGCCTTTGACTTCTTCTAGGTTCAAAGGGCTGCTTTACATCCTTTTGAGAATTCTCTTCTTGAGAATCAACTTTGGATGTAGAAGCTTGAGAATTGTTCTCATATAACAAATTCTCCTTTAGAGATGTTGAAGCTTGAGAATTGTTGTCACATAACATATTCTCAAAAAATTCAACTTCTCTAGATTCAATCACAATATTAGACTCTAAGTCTAATAGCCTATAAGCTTTACTATTGTTGGCATAACCAACAAAAGCACACTTCATGGCTCTTGAACCTAACTTTGTTCTATTAGGTTTGTTTTTCTTGCAATATGCAAGACACCCCCACACTTTGAAGTACCCTATGTTGGGTTTTCTTCCTTTCCATAACTCATATGGAGATATCTCATTTTTCTTCATCGGTATTCGATTAAGAATGTGACAAGCGATTAAAAGCGCTTCACCCCATAAGTTGAAGTTCAACTTAGAAAACACCAACATAGAATTTATCATCTCTAGATAAGTCTTATTTTTCCTTTCGGCAACACCATTGTGTTGTGGTGTATAAGGTGCAGTGCACTCATGAATTATACCATTTTCTTCACAAAATGTATTGAATTCATCAGAGAAGTACTCTCCTCCTCTATCACTTCTTAGCACCTTAATCTTTTTATTTAGTTGATTTTCAACTTCTAATTTATACAATTTAAAAGCATCAAAAGTTTCATCTTTATGCTATAAAAGAAACACATATGTATATCTATTAAAATCATTTATAAAAGTAAGAAAATACCTTTTAACACCTCTAGTTAAAACACCATTTAATTCACAAAGATCACTATGGATTAAATCTAGTAAATTAGATGATCTTTCTACACTAGGAAATGGTTTCATAATCATTTTTTCCTTAACACATGTTTCACATTTACCATATTTTTTTAATATTGCATGCAATCATACACATGGCTGACATCTGGCAGAATTCGTGCTCGACTATCGACCAGGAAGGCATCTATTGTCACAATGTTCAATCTCTATGTACGACTAGTCTGGTCGTACGCATGCTATACACGGAGGAAATCTTAGGCAGTAATGATAGAATCCGAAATTATCTCCCATGATTTCCTGAGTATCCGATTATTTAGGAAATAATATCTGTAACAAATTAATGTAAATCTTCCTTGAGCCTATAAATAGAGAAAGATAGCTCAAGGGAAGGGACTTTTGGCTTTTCTGATTATCGAAGATTAGAGTTCTTATACTTGATATATTATCTTGTTCTTCAGAGGTTAGTGAAACTCATTGAACCCTAGTTCTTTGATCACTCCTTTGAATCCTATATCAATAACAATTCAAGTGGATGTAGGTTGTTACCAGATCCTGGGGCCGAACCACTATAAACTCTTGTGTTCTTTATTGTTTTTGTCATCACATTCATTTCAACGTATTTGTCCACATCAACCATATTTGACTCCGTGTCAGTTGGCCAAAATCAGGGTCAACATTCTGGTGCTTTCATTGAGAGCTTGATACATTATCGTTAAAAGATCAATGGCGGAAACTACCAAGAAAATTGGACAGGCGGCCAGCGCTGCACCATCTCACCCGCCCCCTCCTCCTGCAAACGTGACTGAGGATGAGCCACATTTGGAGTTTGATGAGGAAGAAATGGATCCCGAGACGCTGAAGAATACCCTGGGGGTATTGTAGGATGAACTGGCCAATCTAAAGGCCAGCCAGGAAAGTGCTGCCAAAATTATGGCGAGGCAGCAACAGGAAATTGAACGACAGCACCTAAAGCTGAGTAAAAGACAGGCGGAGATGGACCGTCGCCAGAGGGAGGTCATGGCAGCCCTCGAAGCAACCCTACAACTGGCTAGGAACCAAGCTAGACCTGCCTCGCAGCCTGATCAACCTACGAATGGGCCGCCACAAAGGGGTCCTAATCCTAGCCCGCCTATCCAGCCCTCGAGCCCACAAAGGCCCGAGCAGCCACCGATGCCTCAGGACGATGTCCCGCTAAGGGACCCTAAAGCACAGCCTCTATCCCAAGCTGGTCGCAGCAACCCCCTGCAACAGAGGCAGAATAGGGCCGGGCAGCCGCCCCGCAGTCCTAGATGCCATAGGGGTGACGAGCCAAACCCTCCGAGCAGAGGACAGCATCCTCCTGGTAACAGGAGGAACTCAGAGTCAGGCTCTACAGTTTGAGGCCCCCCTTAGCATGATAATGCACGGGGACCTACCGACCAACGCAGGCCACCCTCTAACACTCCGGGGGTCCCAGCTCAGGAAGGCAACCGAGGGAACAGCCGATCCCACCATAGCCAATCAAGATTTAAAGATGCCCATGGTTATAACGAAGCCGACTCAGGCAGGGGAAATGCCGGTCGGAGAAATGAAGAAAGAGGTGGGGGCAGAAGCCTGCCACCTAGGGATGACCAACCCGAAAGATGGGACGCTAGGGGGCAGCCTAGAAAAAATAACATCTTCAACTGGCTCGGAGCTAGCGAGCAGCGGAGGAGAGACAAGGATTTAAGAGACGTACTCAACGATCACTGGGAGCGGCACGACGAGTACGTCCCTCCAGCACCAGAGGCCCCGGCGATCCCTGGCGCCGTGCAGACCCAGATAGATGCTCTCAACCAGGTAGTGCAGCAGCTGGTCGGGGGAAGAACATCTTATATCGACCACGATAGGAGAAAGGGCACTCCTTTCATCCAGAGGATAGCTATGGCAGAAACTCCTAGCAAGTTTAAGATGCCTACGCTTCCGAACTTTGACGGGTATGGTGACCCAGTATCTCACGTCAACAAGTTTGAGATACAAATGGACATTCAGAAAGTGTTCGAAGACGCTCGGTGCAGGATCTTCCCTGCAACACTTTCTGATGCTGCACAGGAGTGGTTTTTCAAATTCCCTCCTGCAAGTATAGTTTCCTGGGAATTGTTCGTGAAAGAATTTTACGGACAGTTCTATACGGGTCGTGTGCACCCAACTGTGGCAAATTAGCTGGTCGAAATACGCCAGCAAGACGGAGAGCCACTGAAGGACTATGTCCAGCGCTTTATGCGAGTAGCTGCTGGAGCGAAAACAGTGGGAGACGAAGGCAAAATGATGGCCATAACTGCAGGGGTTAAGCACTGCATGCCTCTCTGGGATAGCCTCAGAAAACATGGGGTCAAAACTACCTAGGAATTCTTAGATCGAGTTGATCGATATATCAAGCTCGAAGATGCCATCGCCAATGAGGGGAAGCCCCCAGGCAAGGACAAGGGGACTGCCAAGCCAGCCAAAGCCGCCAATGGGTCGAAGCCCAACGGCAACGGCAAAGGCAACGAGAACGGCAATGGCAATGGCAAGAATGGGGGGAAACGGCAGCACAATGAGCCTTCCACCTCTGACAATAAACGAGCCAAGGGTAATCGTTATGAACCTCGATTCACTAACTATACTACCCTTATTAAGTCTCGGGGAGAGGTTTATCAGGCCACGAGTTCCAGTGTGCCTTATAAGAAACCGACCCTCATTCGAAAGGATATTTCGAGAAGAGATACTACCAAGTTCTGTCGTTATCATAACGACTACGGACATGATACCAACGAATGCAACCAGCTGAAGGATGAGATCGAGTTCCTTATTAGACAAGGACACTTGAGAAGGTATATACGGGCCTCGGGAAATTCCCAGCGAGAAGCTCCGGGTGCCAACGAGCAAGCGTCCGCACGCCAACGCTCGCCACCTTTGCAGCCTGATCCCGTAACTGGCACATTGTTAACCATCTGCGGAGGCCCGCACCTCGCAGGAAACAGCAGAAAGGCCAGAGAACGATATTCTCGGACTCTACGCCACGACCAGGACATCGAGATGATGACTGTGGATGACCGTGCGCCAAAAAAGGCTCGGTCAGAGGAAGGCGAAATAACCTTCTCTGATAGCGACGCCCAGCATGTCCGGTTCCCACATTCCGATCCGCTGGTCATGGATATCCAAATGGCCAATATGATGGTGAAGAGAGTGCTAGTTGACACAGGAAGTTCGGTAAACATCCTGTATAAGTCTTTGCTGGAACGCATGAAATTGTCCGTTAAGGACTTGGAGCCCTGCAACCAAACAATATACGGCTTCTCTGGTGAGTGACTCGCCCCGGCGAGGTCAATTAGACTTCTAGTGATAGCAGGTACAACACCTGCTACCAGGACATTACTCACTACTTTCATAGTAGTCAATTATCCCTCAGCGTACAATGCAGTCATTGGAAGGCCCATACTGGTTGATCTTCGAGCCGTCACCTCAGTATGGCATTTAGCCATGAAATTCCCGATAGACGCAGGGGTAGGACGCGTGTTGGGAAATCAGAGGGAGGCCAGGGAGTGCTACAACGCCTCAGTCACAAAGGCGAAGAAGGGAACGCCAAAGAGCACTCCCCCAGATAGGTTGCAGATGGCTATTGATACACAAGCCCAATCCGGTGAAAAAGTCACCAAATAGGGTGTTGCCCAAAGTGATGATGGAGATTTAGATCCTCGCTTTGGGGATTTTGGGGAAAATGTTGGACCCATCGAGGACCTGGAAGAGGTCCAACTTGATGAAGAAGACCCGACCAGAGTCGTGAAAGTCGGGAAAAACTTAGAACAAACCACGAAGCATCCACTGGTGGAATTTTTGAGGAAGAACCAAGAAGTCTTTGCTTGGTCGCACAGAGATATGGCTGGGATAGATCATGCAGTTATCAGCCATGTCCTGAACATAGACAAGAGTTTTCCACCCGTGCAACAGAAAAGAAGGCTGCTCGATAAGGATCGGTCGAGAGCCTTAAAAGAAGAAGTTAAAAGATTAAAGAAGAATGGGTTCATTAGGGTGGCGTTTTATCCATCGTGGGTCTCTGATCCAGTGCTAGTTCCCAAGCCTAATGGCAAATGGAGAACCTGTGTGGATTTCACAGACCTCAATAAAGCCTGCCCAAAGGATTGCTTCCCGCTCCCAAGGATCGACCAGCTGGTCGATGCTACTGTAGGACATGAGATCCTCTCCTTCATGGATGCATACTCAGGTTACAATCAGATTAGTATGCATCCCCCTGACGAGGATCACACCAGCTTTCGGACCGATACGAGATTATACTGTTATAAAGTGATGCCCTTCAGACTGAAAAATGCAGGTGCGACTTACCAGCGATTGGTTAACCACATGTTTAAAGATTTGATCGGAGTAAACATGGAGGTGTACGTGGATGACATGCTGGTAAAGTCAAAAAAATCCGAAGGACATGTGAAGGATTTACAAGAGTGTTTTGATGTATTGAACAAGTACCAGATGAAACTCAATCCTCTCAAATGTTCCTTCGGAGTTGGATCAGGGAAATTTTTGGGGTTCATCGTTAATTCAAGAGGCATCGAGGCCAACCCCGACAAGATAAAAGCCCTGATCGACATGAAATCGCCAGATAAGATCAAGGATGTACAAAGTTTAACTGGGAGAATTGCAACCCTAAGTAGATTCATTTCAAAGTCAACCGATAAATGCATCCCTTTCTTTAATCTACTTAGAGGCAACAAAAAGTTTGAATGGACTGGAGACTGCGAGTAAGATTTTCAGGCCTTAAAAGCCCATATGGCACAGCCTCCTATTTTGTCAAATCCTATCGAAGGAGAAACTTTGTTCATTTACCTGGCAATCACTGAAGTTCCTGCTAGTGCGGTACTAGTAAGAGAGGAAGAAGGCGTACAAAAGGCGGTTTACTATGTAAGCAAGAGGCTAATCGGAGCAGAACTGAGATATCCTCCCATCAAAAGATTAGTTTATTGTTTAATCTTGGCCTCAAGGAAGCTACGTCCTTACTTCCAAGCCCATCCCATTACAGTCTTAACTGATCAGCCCCTTCGGCAAGTCCTCCAAAAACCAGAGGCGGCTGGGCGTTTATTAAAATGGGCAGTCGAACTCTGGCAGTTCAATATTACATATTCACCACGAGCAGCAGTAAAAGGACAAGTCTTGGCTGATCTTATTGCAGAGTTCACCGAGCTCCAAGACCATGAGCAGTGCGAAAAGCCTAGTGCGCCTGAGCCCCAAGATGAAGCTCCTTCGTGGAAATTATTCACAGATGGATCTTCCAACGAATCTCACGCGGGAGCAGGAGTGATCTTGATAACTCCAGAGGGGCATCGATTTCACTGCGCCATTAGGTTTGATTTCACAGCGTCGAATAATGAAGCCGAATACGAAGCACTCCTCACTGGATTAAGAATGGCAAAAGACATGAGTATAAAGGTGCTGGATATTTACAGTGATTCATAGCTGGTAGTGAATCAGGTTCTAGGGGAATATCAAGCATGAGGCCTAAAAATGGTGGCCTACTTGAACAAAACTAAAGATCTATTGGCCCAGTTCAAGAAGTATACCCTCCAGCAAATACCCCGGGATCAGAATTCGAATGCAGATGCCTTAGCCAAACTCGCAAGCATGAAAGATGCTGACACTTTGAATATTGTGTCAGTAGAAAGATTGAGCGAGCCGAGCATACGAGCTAATGAAACTAGTATGGAAATCCGGATGGGAGACACATGGATGGCGCCTTACTTGGAGTATCTTACAAATGGTGTACTACCAGCAGATAGGAACAAAGCCAGAACTCTTCAAAGGCAGGCTGCTAGATATATTCTGGTCGCTGGTGTTCTGTACCGAAGAGGATATTCCATGCCACTGCTCAGGTGTGTTACACCAGAGAAAGCTAAGGAGTTGATGAGGGAAGTACATGAAGGCTTCTGCGGGGTTCACGCTGGGGGGCAAAGTTCGGCGAAAAAGATTCTGAGGCAGGTCTATTTCTGGTCGACTATGAACGAAGACTCAATGGAGTTTGTGGGGAAATGCGACAAGTGTCAGATATTTTCCAAGATCCCACGCGTAGCTCCCAATGAGTTAAAACAGATGCAGAGTCCTTGACCTTTCGCAGTATGGGGTATAGACTTAATTGGATCCCTGCCAACGGGAAAAGGCGGAGTAAAGTACGTAGTTGTAGCAGTCGACTACTTCACCAAATGGGCCGAAGCTGAGCCACTCGCTACCATAACGACCAAGAAAGTTCTTGACTTCATCATCAAGAACATTGTTTACCGATATGGCTTGCCTCGAAAAATTGTCTCAGACAACGGCACCCAGTTTGACAGTGACTTATTCACAGACTTCTGCGAAAGACACAGGATCATTAAAAGTTTTTCTTCAGTCGCGCATCCACAAGCAAATGGGTAGGTCGAAGCAGTGAATAAAACGCTCAAGGACACCCTGGTCAAAATACTTGAAGACGCTAAAGGAGCATGGCCAGAACAGTTGCCTGAGGTACTCTGGTCGTATAGAACTTCTCATCGAACAGCGATAGGGCATACCCCATTTTCCTTAGCATACGGGTATGAGGCTATGTTACCTGTCGAGTTAGATCCCCCCTCACACCGATGCATTACATACGACCAGAACCAGAATAGCCAACTAATGATGGAGTCCCTAGACTCAATTGAGGAAATACGAGAAAAAGCCCAACTCCGAGTTGCTGCGTACCAGCAAAAGGTCGCCTGGTATTTTAACTCAAAGGTGAAAGAAAGGAAATTCAACGTCGGCGACCTAGTGCTACGACGAGTTTTCTTGAATACCCACGACCCCACTGCTGGAGTGCTCGGACCAAACTGGGAAAGACCTTACCAGATTAAAGAAGTCCTTCATCCAGGCACCTACAAGCTTGCACGCTTAAATGGAGATCTCGTTCAACGCTATTGGAACGGTGAACACCTGCGCAAGTACTACCAATAAACAGTCCTTTTTAAAGGACTGGCTTGTATTAATTTTTACTTTTTACAAGTTTCAAAAAAGAGCCACGTTGTATGGCTAATCGCTTACAAGTGTAAGATCTTTAAGATCACTCGTACAGACATGTTTAGTCCATTTTTAATACGAGATTATAAGGGACTGTGCGCAGCCAGTCATTCTTGCCAACCTTTGTAAATTTATTTTTGCAAGTATTTGTTCATTACGTGTGTTGTTTTGCTGTATTATAAGTCTTACGTTTCCTATCGAGCAGTAATGTTCGCACAGGTTGTGGTCAAGGCAAGTGACCAAGGACCTAAAGGCTCCTCGATCACTTGGGGGGCATATAAGGTACATCGATAGCAAAGCATACCAATAAGTATGTAAACACATGAACAAAATAAGTGAAAGCATGCTACGGTACTTAGAGTATTTTTCAAATTTTATATTTTGATAAATCAAACCAAAGTACTATGCTAAGTTCGGTCATACGAACAGATGCTATAATAGACAAAAATATTATAGTATCAAAAGGCATTCTGTTAAACCGCAAGCAGTACTGCTCGGATGTAATTGTTTAATTAAAAGTAAACGAGCTGCCCTCGCAGCAATAAAAACCAAATTGTATTTACAATACGACCTGTGGGTCATAAAAATGAAACAAAAGAAAAAAATATATATCACTGAGGAGCAGGAGGATCTTGGGGATTGGGAGGAGCGCCCTGGTCGGCAGGAGGACCAGCTTCAGCGTCAATGGCAGGTGCCTTGGCCTTCTCCTCTTTTTCCAACTGGATGGCACATTGCGCCATCAGAGTCCTCCTCAACTGCTCAGACAAGTAGTTGAAGTTGGCCTCCCGATTGTGCTTCCAGAACTCGTAGAAGCAGAGGTTGGTGGCTTCCTTGTACTTCTTCAAATTCTTGGCCCCTTCCTCCTCCAGCTCCTGCACTCGCTCCTCAAGCTTCGCCGTCTCCTCCCTGCTAGCGGTCAGATCAAATCCAAGCTGCTTGCATTCTTGAGTGACAAGCTTGGCACTTTCCTTGAATTTCTCCCGGGCTTCGTTGGCTTTCTTTAAGGCGTCTTGGCTTTCCAGAAGCTCCTGGGTGAGAGTGGCTTGGTCCTCGCACAGTTGCTCGTTCAGTTTGGACAGCTCCTTTTTCTCCTCGAGCAGCTTGTTGCTCTCAGCCTCAAGTGCTTGCTTAGCCTGGGCAAGCTTGGAGTCAAAGTTCTTCCCACGAGAAACCAACGCCCCAACACAGCGCCAGCCAGCAGATAGAGTTAGCAGCCCCTGAAAGACAAAAAATGAGACAAATTAAGAGAAAGAAGTCGGACATAAATTGCCAAGTAGCAGGAGATAACTTACGCTAACTATCTCGTTCAGCCCTCTGTTGATGACCTGGTCAGCCTCCATTGAAGCAGTTTCGGTGATGGCGGTCTAACTGCGTCTGTGCTTTGAGATTTTGTATATCCTCTCTCTGGTTGATCCGACCACGAAGCTGGGCAGGGAGCCTTCGGGCGTGCTGTCCAATGCCTCCTTGTCAGCGGCCCTAGAGGAAGACTGTGGATTAGGAGGCGTGGGAGTCGTCTACTCGGTAGGGGGCAGAGGCGGCGGCTGGAGCGTCATCTGTTCGAGCCTTCTTCGAGGGGGTTTTGCTGCTTTCCCCTCGAGTCCTCTTGTTATCCTTCTTCGGGACAAAAGAGGCAGCGGCAGCCTGATAATGCTCGAAGACGTCCTCAGAGTCCATACCTGTACAAAAGAAAGCAATTCAAGCAATAAGACTAAATGGTCATCCAGGGAACAAGGGTAAAAATAAGAGGATTACAAGTAAAGTACCCGGGCTACAACTACTGGTCGTAGCATTATTAACTGAACTACCTAGTTCCTGGAAGAAAGCTGAGTTTAAAGAGGGAGCATTCCTAAAGTTGCCATCCCCATCAAATAGATGAGAGGGAGTTGGCAAGTGATTTAAAAGCGAGATTATTGTACCATTTACATCCGACGAATCATCGAAAAATTCGGTAGACTCGGCAGCCTTTTGTTTTCCTTTGCCCTCGGGGGCCGAGGATTTCTCCACTCGATGAGGGACGGCAGGTTCCTTGATCGTAACCCCAGTTGGCCTCCTCCGTGGAGGAGACACCTGGGGTTGTCGCTCGGGTTCCTATTCGGGTTCCACTTCGGTTTGGACATCGCCCACCGAAGGTTCATTCGTCGCAGCTTGGGAACTCCAAAGGCCAACCAACTTAAGGTTAGCCTCAGTAACTAAGTTTTTGACACTCTTATCAGCATTTGACATGCTGGCTAAGAGTGTTGCCCTTGACTCCATCCCTGGAGTAGGGATTGGACATAACCATGGGTCTGGAACACATAAATCACAGAGCATAGTAACGGCATGCATGCCATAAAGGGAAGTTTAAAAAGCAAAGTAATTACCTGGGCGAAGATGGAGATTAAGAAAAAAGTAGAAATTTTGAGTCAGAAAGACCTTCGGCTAGACGTCGGACTGGTTTCGAAGCTCTATATTCTGGAAGCAAGGTTCTTGAGGCTCTTGACAAAGATGATGAGTAAAGAATTATAAGGAAGAAAAAGAAGTTACTTATAGGGACCGAGGTATGGAAAAAGGTGGTAATCATTACTTTCCACTTTTGAAACGTGGGGAAGTGTATAAGCCGTCATCTTGTTTTCTTGATTAGACATAATTACATCACGGCATTCGAAAACGCACGGGGATCCTGACAGATTTCGTGGGGATATGAACGGTTGTTTCTCTAAAGTTTCTGTATTGCTGATTGCACTAAACAAACTTGGGGGGCAAATGTTATCCAAAAAATAGGCATGGATGACATGGCAAACATTTAATACACGTGGCTGACATCTGGCAGAATTCATGCTCGACTATCGACCAGGAAGGCATCTATTGTCACAATGTTCGATCTCTATGTACGACCAGTCTGGTCGTACGCATGCTATAAACGGAGGAAATCTTAGGCAGTAATGATAGAATCCGAAATTATCTCCCATGATTTCCTGAGTATCCGATTATTTAGGAAATAATATCTGTAACAAATTAATGTAAATCTTCCTTGAGCCTATAAATAGAGAAAGATAGCTCAAGGGGAGGGACTTTTGGCTTTTCTGATTATCGAAGATTAGAGTTCTTATACTTGATATATTGTCTTATTCTTTAGAGGTTAGTGAAACTCATTGAACCCTAGTTCTTTGATCACTCCATTGAATCCTATATCAATAACAATTCAAGTGGATGTAGGTTGTTACCAGATCCTGGGGCCGAACCACTATAAACTCTTGTGTTCTTTATTGTTTTTGTCATCACATTCATTTCAACGTATTTGTCCACATCAACCTTATTTGACTCCGTGTCAGGTGGCCAAAATCAGGGTCAACAACAATATAGGCGGAATTAGCATTTTTATTGATAACATTGAAAGTTACATCATTGGTGGACAACTTAACCATACCCTCACAAGAGTACCCCTTTCCCAAAAATACATTTGATTTGGTAAGTATAAGTTTACCGGACTCAAAAATGGCTTTAATGCCGGGCTTGCCAAGAAAATCACTACTTACCAAGTTTCTACTCATTTCGGGAACATAAAGTACATTCACTAATGTAACTTTCTTGCCAGAGGTGAAAAAAACTTCAATGGTACCTTTTCCAAGTACCTTGGATTTTCCCTCATTGCCCATTTGAATCTCATGGTTGCCCTTTGCCTCTTCAAAGGTCTTGAATAGTGATTTGTCATAGGTGACATGGACTGTGGCACATGTATCATACCACCACCCTTTCACCTTGCCTTGGACCGCATTCACCTCACTAAGGGTAGCAACTATGTTTTCCTCTTGAGTTGCGTTCACCTTAGGTCCTTGTTGGTCTTTTCTATGCCTACACTCTCTAGCATAGTGACCCTTTTTCCCACATATAAAGCAAGGACCTTTCTTGCCCTTAAACATGTTTGGGTTGGTTTTTGGCCCCAAATGTTTCTCGTTACCCTTTTTCCCTTTGTTTTTGGGATGTTTTGGTTGTGACACCGCATTTGCTTTGGAAGTCTCTCCATTAAACCCCTCCACAAGTTTATCTCTACATATCGATTCCTCTTCGATTCGAATATGCTTTTGGATTTCCTCCAAAGAATAATCCTCATTTTTATGAAGGATTCTTTTCCTATAGCTCTTCCAAGTTGGTGGTAATTTAGCCACTATAGCACCAACTTGAAAGGCCTCGGGAAGCTCAATCTTTAAAACTTTCAGTTTGTTAACAATTATTTGCAATTCATGAATTTGAGGAAGAATAGGTTTATCACCAAAAAAATTGAAATCAAATTATTGAGATATCAAAAACTTTTTGGTACCTTCCTCTTCTGCCTTGAACTTTTTCTCAAGTGCATCCCATATCTCCTTGGCTGATTTGGTCTCAGTGTAGAGGTCATAGAGCCTATCGGAAAGGGCATTGAGGATATGACCCCTACAAAGTAGATTGTCCTCCTCCCTCTTCCTTCTTTTCTCCACCTCTTCGGGAGTGTCCTTGTCGGATGGCGTTGGGAGAGGTTCTAGAGTGGATTGTAGAATGTAGGCGATTTTGAGAGTGGTCAAAAGGAATCTCACCTTGTCTTGTCACCTAGTGAAATTGGACCCATCAAACCTATCCAACCTCACTAGGTCTTGATTCATGATTTTGAAGGTCTCACCTTCCACTGAAACAAACAAAGGGTTAAGCTTTTGAATGTTAGGAAAAATTAGATTGCCTCAATGGAAATAGGTAAGAATATTACAACTCTATGCAATAATATTACAAATATATATTGATTGATTAAATAAAGTGATGACTCTATAACTGAAAATTACAAATAAACAAAGAAAAGGAAGAAGATGATGAAGAAGAAGAGAATAGTGAGAATACAACTCTAGACAAAAGATTACAAGTAAAATAAAGGTGTTTGAACCAAAAGAAAAGATTACAATTCTTAAACAAAATATACAAGTAAATAGAACAAGAGAATAAGAAGAAAACAATAGAATAAAATGAAGAACAGAAACACAAGTAAACTCTCTCTTACACAACCTAAGTGAAGATGGTTGGGGATCACCAACTTGAACAAGGTTTAAAACCTTTGTCCAAAAGATTATTTCCCCCTAACTCAAGAACTAAGGGATCTCTCTCAGCTATTGGAAATTCTTTCTGGAATTATCAAGCCTCAAGGTGTTTCTAGCCAAGTGCTCTAATGGATAGAAATGTTGTGTCTTTCAAGTTAGCTATAGGCTTCTATTTATAGAGTTTAGAGACACCCTTTAAATTTCAAATTCCACCAACCCCCATGGTTGTTACTAATGTTTAATTGGATTAATATGGAATTAAAAATGAGATTTGAGAGTTATTTTGGTTTTTTGAGCCGTTCAACAAAGATTGAAAAAACTGAAGAAAAAAAATGGTCAGTTTTATATTCAGTGGCCGCGGCCACCGACCATTTTCAGCACTTTCAGCACTTAAAATGTGTTGTTTTTCCAAACGGTTCCAAACCCTCCCAAATGATTTTGTAACTCCCAAAACACATTATTTGGGTTAAAACACATATGGCTTTATGAAATTCATCTCAATATTGTGTAACACCAAATTTACACAATAAAGGGTAATATTTGGAAGTTACAAATTTCTAACACCAAATATGTTACATTATTTGGATATATCTCATATATCTAAATATTGTAACTCTTTATTATATGTTACAATATGTGACACTCTTTGTCACATTTATTTAATCTAAAACATTATATTATAATATAATATAATATTACATTATATTATAAAATAATATAAACCCTAGTTCCAGAGCTTTAATTCACCCAAACTCCTTCAAAGATTCTAGCTCAAGAATTCAACTCCTTAAAGAGTGGGACAGAGAATTCATATGAGAGAGAGAGAACTGAGAGTGTGAGATACTTCTACCCCCTTCTTCCTTAGCCCCAAATTCTGAGTATATCCCTTGATAACTAAAAATACTGTTTTACCCTTCTAGGTTTACTAATTTTTAAGTGCCCCTAGGGGTAAAATGGTCATTTTCCCCCAGTTCCCACTAACTCCTCAAATGTTCCTAATGTTTACCCATTAATCCCGTCATCCAATTAATTACCAATTACTTACTCAATATCTACTAATTCCCAAGATAACCTCTAAATTCCCAAAAATACCCCCAAGCTGCCCCGTGCCGACTATTAGTCCCCGTCGTGACTATTTCGCCAATCCGCTCACTATGATCGTCTCAAGCCATATGCTGCAAATATATCCACATAATAATGTGGTCTCAACAGTATATCACATATAATTACATTTACTCCCTCAACGGGCCAAGATTACAAATATGTCCTTATAAGCTAAACAGGGTCCACATGCAAATTTAACACTCATAAACATGCATTTCACATATCCATATAATCATATACTCATGAATTTAATCATTTGATCATATATATACCAATTATGCCCTCCTGGCACGCTAATCAAGGCCCTTAAGCCTTATTAGTAATTTTGGGTCGTTACAGGTTTTGTTTGGTTTTGGGATCAGTTTTGGAGGATTTGAATTAGAGAAAAGCTGGGTTCGCGAGGTCGCGGGGGTGTCAAATGACGTATAGGCGATAGAGAGTGCCTTATTGGTGAGGCAATTCGTCTCCCGTCAGGACGCACCAGATTAGCACACACATTGTCTACTTTGATTTCCCAAATTGGTGGCAACACGGATTTGTTTCTTTGCACCTGAGCTGTTGGTCGAGGTGTTCGTGGATTTGTAGGGACCTCTGCCCTTCTCCATGCGATCCCAACTTGCCTTTTCTGGCTAGGATGATTTCTGGGATTGTGAGTCTCTTGTTCTTTCCTGCGATTATTAGCAAGTGGGTTGTTTCTATGAGTCTGTTCAGAAGGCACAGAGCTTGGGGTTATTGTTCTGACAGAACGGCTCACGTTGGGTCGATTATTTTTGTGGGACCGAGATCAGTGGAACATCCTCCTTCCAACATTCTCATTGGTTGCAAGGAGAGGTAATCGAACCATTATCTCATCTATTTGCCTGTTAGCCTGGGCGAGGTGGCTCCTTAGCTGGGTATTATCCATTTCGATGGTAGTCAGATACCCATAATTTGTGTTTGGAGGGCATGAAGCCGAACTTCCAGTATCGTCTTGGTTCACGTGTTGTTTTCTAGGACAGCGCTGCATAGAGGTGTCATCTCTAGTAGGGTAGGTCGTACAGTAATCTCGATGCTAACCAGGTCTCTGTGATTCATTGTCGCGCATAGAACAAGTTGCCACCATGTTGATTGTTGTGATGAATATTCTCTAACAAGTTTCAAGCCTAATTTGCTCTCAATGAAAGCACCAATTTGTTGACACGATTTTATGCCAACTGGGGATTAATAAATTTGATTAGAGAGATTAAGCTGCTAATAAACCGTAAATATAAACTCACAAAGTTTTAACGTGGTTCAGTGGTTAAAATCTACCCAGCCCACGAGTCACTCTTATTCTTGTTTTGGAACTCTTGAAGAAATTTTTTATGACAATTTCAGCATAGTTTTGGCATACAAGATGTCGGTCCCTTTTACTGTCAAATCCTCTTATATTTATAGGGAATTGTGGTGGACAATATTGGGTAACCGTACAATAAATGGTAACTTACAAAATTGTATAACTTCCCAAACTATGAAATACATAAACTATGACTGTTATATCGGGCATTAAATACATATGTTATAAACATTTATTATGCATTTCCATGCCTATTGGGATTCTTCCATACGAGCGTCCTTGAACCACCACGAGCTGGATGAAACTCTCGAACTGGATGTGATTGGAGCAGGATGGCTTGACTTAGATAATGCTCGGGCTTGATGAGGCCGATATGGACACTGAAGACCTCAATCTCTGACATTGGCATTTGAGACGATTTGGAGGATCGTGGGCTGTCCTAGACTTAGTGACACAGCCTCGAGCTATTTGATCTATAACTAAATATCTCCAAAGTCTTGTAACATTTATTTATTAAGTGACAGTTGTACCCCGAGCAATATAATTGAGCTCGTATTTTTAGGGTTTAATTTCATATTGGGTTTATGGGGAAAGATATGCTTACATGCATCAATGATGTCAGCAACGGTTCTGTATCCTCCATAATTCCATTGGAAGTGAGGGCTCATCAACCCTAGAAGCAGATCTTTGGCCCTGTGTTTAACATCGATCCAATGATCATAAGCATATTTTCCTGTCTTTCCATTAGATGGGCTTGAAACTTGAGCATAAGCCTACTTGAGAACAAATCTCATGTCATTCACTATAAAGACGATCATGACACTACATAGCCATAACAAAAAATTCTCTCCTAAATCCTTGTCCGAATTTTATTGAGGAATAGTAGGTACCCGAATTTCATTACTATCTATTACTCACTTCAAGATTAAGGTCAAGTCTCAAACGACCATCAAGTGATGAATGATGAACTTGTATATCTTAATAGAGATAGAGATTATTAGAAGTTCTTTCTTTCATCGTGTCCTTAGTCATATAAAATCTATATTGTATACGACACTCTCATCTTCATGTGTCAACTACACGTAACAATCCGGATAGATTATTCTGTCAAAGACAGAAGATAGACCATGCTCATAATCCTAATTAATATTGAAACTCCCAGTTTAATATTATCGATTATGGATAATATTTATTTTATTATCTTAAATTAAATTCTCTTGTATATATAATCATATATATATTTAATTCAAGATTATATTTAAATAACATTGGATCTTTCTACATAAACGGCATGTAAGTTAAATACAAATATGGGTCAAATTAGCTTCTTTATTTAAATATTCAGTAAATATTTTACAAAATTACGCTTTAATCGCAACATGCCCTTGGAAGATTGAAAAGACGTAGACCAGAAGAGATGGAAGTGGAAACCCCACAGCTTCTGCGTGTCATGAGTTGAGGACGATTTGCTTCTTGGTGAAAGCATCTTCATTGGTCCAGTTTTGTGCTTCCTCCTGAGTCAGATTTGGTAAAATACTCTTTAGCCTATGAAGAGAGGAAGCATACTTGGATTTCTTGGGCGCAATTGATGATGACCATCGTGCCATGGTAATGTAGGAAAAACTTGAGAGGTTTGAAAACGAGTTGAGATATTGCTTATAATTAGAAGGTGAAACTGGGTAACGAGTGAGAAATGTAGCGTTTAAAAAGGGTTTTGGACCCGAAAACCAAAGCAGTAATGATTATTTTTATTTATAATAAATGGGTTAAAAAAGAGTAGACTGGCCGAGATTTTTGCAGAATTGACTAATAATTTTGCTTGTTAAAAATTTGTTCTTTGTTTGATACTTGGCAAATAAAGAACAAGGGGCAATTGTTTGAGCCAAACTAATTCATGTATTTAAATATTATTTTTTATATTAATAATTGTTTGACATTATTAATATTAAGGAGATTATCAAAAGAGGCTAGGATAGAAGGAAGTCTTCACCTCGTTCGACCCTTGCTAGAAAGAAACTCGACAGATCCTTAAGGCTCAGCAGAATCAGATCTAGCCAGATCCTACATAAAAGGACATTTCTGCCTCCTTTAAGCTGTTCACACGTCTAGTTTCTTGTTCTTGATCTTAATTCTTGCTGACTTAAAGTGGAATAGTAAGACAGGTTTATGTAGAAAAATACATATACATGGATGTTGTATAATATGAACATAGTTTTATATAATATGATTTGTATGAAGTTTTAATATTGTATTTTTTGAAAGAAAAACAACCTGACTGTCTTTTATATGTGAATTTGAGAAATATATGAAATTTTGTTTTAAAATATATCATTGTTTATTTTGTGATTAATATCAAAGTCTGTTTAATGCGTGATAATTAAATAAGTGAGATCATATTAATAATTTATGTTTTTTTATTAACCGTTGTTTTTAAAAATTTATGTGTATGATTTTACCTATCATAAATAAAAGTATATAATTTGTGTTGGATTGTGTTCTTAGAATAGTCTTTAAAAAAAAAATGTGATTGTCTTTGAATTTTAATTTTCTGTACTTTAGATGTTCGGGTTTCTGTGAGCAGGTTTTTAGTTTTTATTTTTATTTTTGGGATAGTCCAATTTTAAGTCGTTATACTACTGAATTTTATAAAACTAATTAAATATATAAATTTTGAATATTTTTTTAACACAATTGTCATTAAATAAGTTTATATAGTCCATGAGCATTAATTAATTGAAAATATTTTTTATTATGTTTTATTAATTTATAGACGCATAAAAGTAAATTAATTATTCCATGTAACACTTTATGTAATGAGAATTTGAATGTGTAGTAGGGAGCAAAAGGGATTGGGGAGCTTGTTATGGCACTGTCATAGAAAAAGAACTAGCCAAGAGAAAGTTTACCCATCTCTCTCTCGAGTTTCATCCGCATGCCAAAAAAGTTATATAAACTTACGGAAAAGACACACCAAGAAGACAACGACGACAATGGCAACGATCATCCTTCAAGCTTTTAGATTTTTTCCACAATACTTTTTCACCTATGATATTGATTTTCCCTGGCGCTTTAACTTTTCGGTGATTGTATTTTTTGTCGGGTCATATCATTATTCGTCGTGAAAAGATTGATTAATGGTGTATTTTATCTAAAACATGCCGATTAAAATGTTTTGAGCTTTCCCAATGTATTTCGGATACGTTTCCCAAAATAAATACGTGCGAGGAAAAATTTTGTTTCTTGTAGTGATATCATGAAAACATTGATGATTCAATCCTTATAGTTTAATTACTCAATTCAATTTAAGTAATTTCATTCTACACCATCAAAGCCTTTAATAATTTCATAGATTGAACACTTTAATTTATTATTATTTCCCAAACTACTATACAGTAATTTGAAAAACTCGTTTTTCCTACACTATATATATATATATATGTTAATTATAAGACTCCTCACGTGGTCCTAAACAACTTTTTTACTTTGCATCATCGGACCCACATTGGATATACTGGTGTTGTGCAAATTATTTTCCCCATGCTTTATATTAGATAGAACGAACCCAAACTTAGACATGGAAGAATCACAGAAAAAAGGTAGCCAAATCAGTATTAGTAGTAGGTTGTACGGAGGCGAGAGACGATGTTGATTGATACGGTCAACTGAAACTGTACGTAGTACTGTTGTGCAAACGCGCAAACCGTACGTACGGTTACCAATTTGCCACGTAGGTTGCTAGCTATCTACCACGCGACCTTTATTCTCATAACTTTATTTTAGCTAAAGCTAGTGGCTTAGTACTGCTTTTCAAGGTCGTTGGGGGGCTTGACTTTAAGGACCATATTTGATCTGTCCAGCTGGCATTTCATCTCAGCTAGCTTGATCCAGCTCATGCGTTTCAGAAAAATTGACTCAAAATAGTAAATACTAGACATATTCCACCCAAACCAAAACCAAATATGCCGACTTGGTCTCTCAATTATTTAACACTTTTAGAATTTCACCCTGTGCAATATACTGTTATTATTATCATTATTTTTCTATCAAATGTTATTATTATCATTATTATTTTTTCTTCAGTAAAACAAAAGGCAAATAATAAAGAAAATTACAATTATTTGTGTTAAACCAAGTAAGAGAAGAAAATGAAGTATTAGACAAATATAAGTAATTATGTATATACTAAAATTAATGATTATACAATATATATATATTTTTTGGGCAATGATTAGTAGTCTCTCATACATGGTTTTGTTTTTTTAGAAAAAAAAGACTTGGTACATATGTGTTGGGGATTGAGAGTTAAAAAAAAATTGTATGAAGTTGTCATATTTATTTTATTTTATTAAAACAAATTTATATGTTTAAATTAAATATGTTAAATATATTTTTTATAAGAGACTAATAAATTGACTCATATATTGTTGTGTATACATATTATCACTAGTCGATGTAGCTAAGATTCAAATTATAACAATAATGATATAATTCTTTGTTCATGATATAATCACAAATATGTAAAACATAAGTTATCTCAAAATTCTCACTTTTTATGTCTTTAATTTTCTTTTTCTAAAATATGAAATTGATATGTTTTTGATAAATTAAAATTAAAAAATACTATGATAGACAAAAATAATGTTAGTGTATAATAAACTCTTTAATAAAAATGGTTTGTTAATTTAAACTTACTAAAATAAAATAATATCTAATAAATGTAAATTGTAAAAGGATTTTTAGAACAAAATAAATATTTATGATTTAAATATTGTTTATTTTATAATAATATTAAGTTATTTTAAATATTTTAATTTTATATAATATATAATAAATAAGTTTATTGTAAAGTTTTTTTAAAAAAAACTAATTTAAGTAAAAGCTAAAAGTTTAGTTTTGTGAGTTTTAGCTTCTAACTGTAGCTTCTTCATAAATTATTCAATAAGTTGTTTACCAAACACCATTATTGTACAACTTTTTTAGAAAACAACTTTTAGCTTTTTTAAAAACTATCCCAAATGGCCATATATATAGAATAGTTTATATTAAAAAAAATTTACCAATCCCTCCTACAAACTAATTGACATCAGTTATGGAGTATATAATAATAATAAGGATTATTAATGACAAAAATACTTAAGTTTTGCAGATTGTAGCACTTAAATACCTAGTTCTTTTTTTTACGATTAAAATATATTCCGTCAACATTTAGTTGCAATCTAGGTACCCACGTTAAGTTTATAGGTAAACACGTGATTGGTCCAAATTATAAATTTTAAATATTAAAAAATTCAATAAAAATAAAATAAATAACTAAAAATATTTAAAATTCATTTTAGTTAATAACAAAATATAAATGATTTAAAAGATTTAAAATGAAAATGTAAATTATAAATTTTTAATTATTTAAAAATATTATTCGGAGTTTCATTGGCAACAATGGATTTAGATATCTAACAATAAAGAGACTAGGCTTTTAATAAATCGAATTAAAAGAAATGATAAATAATAAGAAAACAAATTGCTCACACGATTTTACATGATTAAGTAATTAAAATCCACCTAGTCCACGAGTCACTCTTATTGATATGCTTAGGGCTCTTGATGAAATTTTTTATGATAATTTCAGCAAAGTTTTTTCATATAGAAAGTCGATCCATTTTGCTATCCATTCCCCTTGTATTTATAGGATATTCACATGGAATGTTTTGGGCAACTGTACATTAATATGGTAACTTACAAATTTGGGTAACTTCCCATTTTAAATACATAATTGCCTATTAATTCAATACTCGTTATATCGGGTAATAAATACATAATAACATCTAGTCATTTATGAGGCATATAAGGAATCTCTGAGTATTTTGGGATCCTTCACTGTGTGTCTTAGTGAGGCTTCCACAAGCTGAACACACTCCTCGAGCTGGATGTTGTAAAACCAATGCCACACTACTACAAAAAAAAGGCTTTTTAGGACTAGCATTGCGAGTCCTCTTTTTGAGAGCCTTAAAAACTGAGTTTGCGAGGCCCAAAATATCCCGTTGAGTTCCTTTAAGTAAGTGCGAGTCCTAAAAAATCGGGTTGAGTACCTTTAAGTAATTTTTTAGGACTCGCAATGTGGTGTAGTAAAATAATGCACATCAAAAATTAAATTAATTTAACACTGGTAACATTAAATTTATATTTGATTAGTTCTAACACTTTCTAATAAAAGAAATAAACTTATAAACTTTTTTCTTTAACAATTTTATAAATTTATTACACCAACAACAATCAACAATAAAAAAATAAACAAAATTTACAGATTATAAAGATAAAAATTACGTAGCAAACTTAATCAAAATATATTTCATTAGATACAAATATAATCTCAATTTATAAGTAATCAGTTATGTGCAACATGAACAAGTTATAAGTATACTCGAGTATTCTCATACGATTTTTTCAACTCTATCTTGTATTTCTCAAGTTTATGTTGAAGTGACTTGAGTGCAGCAGTTGCTGTGCTCTTTCTCTTTAGTTCCTGAAACACTAAAAGTTGTAGCTCTTTATTAAAATCAAATGCACACACAATGATACAATATACAACAATTTATTCTAGAACAGCCAATTCAACAAACCCAAATTATTTGAGAGAAAATCCTGGATGCATTATAAATCATGAATACATAATAATGTTGTACAGATGATGAAAAGCCACTAAAAACTAAATTTTGACATAACTTTACAAGGAAACATATAAAGTTGCATCAAAACTGTACTCAACTGACTAACAAAAAATAATGACCTTTGTCCTCGATGGTGATCATGTAAAAATTATAATATTTACCTCAAATTTATGAAGCAGTCTTATTTGCTAAGTAGAACCCTAACTTTGTAAGTGTACCACAACAATAACATCAAAATTGGTTAAATCCTTTATGCCAAAACCTGCAACAACACCAGTGAAGTTCTCTTATTTTCTGAAACTAACGCTCCTTCGGCCTAAAAAAACAAAGCATGTTCAACAAGTATAAGTACCACTACCAAGTAAGATTGCAATCATCACATATTAAACTACAAATTCTATCAAATCTCGTTCAAAAATCCATTTCCTTAAGTGGTAAGTACATGATCTAGCTCCTCTTGTATTAAGAAGATCCCAGAAGAACCCGAGCCTTCCACTTCTTCTGCAATATTTCATGATCTAGAGCACATGAATAATTGCAGAAGAAGTGGAAGGCTCAGGTTCTCCCATGATCTTCTTAAGACAAGAGCCAATATTTTTTAAGTAAATGAAAAAAAAACTAGTGTGGGGTGTATATAAGCAAAGAAGAGAGATTTAAGAAGTGAAAACAAAGTGTGAACTATGAAGGAGGTGTTTATATGAATTTGAGTTGAGTAGAGTAGAGGTTGAGTTAGTGACACATGAATATTGAGGTTAAGTCCAAATCCCTTGATCCATTCCTTATCGATGAATGATGGCTGGAACTTTGGTGGTGTGACGGTTAGAAAAAGAAACTGCATTATATGGTGGTTGAAAAGTGATTTTTACAATATATCACACAAGAGTTGGAACTTTATTTTAAAGATAACCATTTCAAAAACATTATCCAATAAATACTCAACGATGACTAGTTAAGAACTTGTCATAGAAAATTTTTAGTTTTGGACATAAAATTAAACTTTAGTTCTTAACAATTCCTTAAAAAAATATAGTTAACAATTTAATTTCAAATTAATATTCTACATTATAAATCTTATGTTCCGAGATGGTTATAAAATACAAACATTTAGTTACATTGTTTTTAGTTAACTACCATTCTTTTTCCATATTGCGCCTATTTGTTTTAATAAAAAATTAAAATTAAGAAAATAAAATAAAATAAACATACAAAACAAAACTAAGTATAAAAAAATCTATAGAAAATCAGACAGCATATCCCCTAATTTACTAGCCTAGCCATCTGTTACAATCAACACTAGCATGTTAAACAAATCAAACAACACATAGGTTTTCATCCATATATCACCGCAACACACAAAATTCTCAGAACCTACTTCACTAAGACATGCAAGTTCTCCATCTTCCGTTATCACCGCAGCACACTGAATTCCCAGAACCTACTTCACTACCGATGAATATCTAAGATATTCAAACTCCACTAAAGTAATATAGTTATCATTAAAAAATATAGAATCCTTTTATTTTATGATAAATGAGAAGTTTAAAAGATAATAAATCCCTTCTCATCAACCCAACAATAAAATATCTACAAATATTGTTTTGATAAAATTGATATGGGCTGACACTAGTTTAAAAATGACACGCAACACACACATAAAACTTGCTAACCAAATCTGACATCACTATCTATCTAGTCACAGTTAAGGCACACACACTACAAGAAAAAACAGTATTCATAACACTTAAAAACTGCTAACCGGGACTATTGATAACACTTCTGAAAATGTTAACATAGCCCCTGTTATTAAAAGTCCAGTCTTTTCTATAACAGTTTTTGAATGTTATGTTCAGTGTTATCTTAAACTATTCAATAACACATTTTTAGGTGCTATAATATTCAAATAATAACATTTAGATAGAGTTTTTGGTTATAAATTTGAAGTTTAATCTTGTACTTTTTTCATAACACTTTTCAACTGTTACATTTGATTATTTTGATAACATTTTTAGTTTGTTATATTATATAAACCATAACGATTTTTTACGCTTATAATATGTTTTTAAATCATAACATATAGTAATAAAATTTTAAATTTTATTTTGATAAGTATACTTATATGGTTTTTTTTTAATTAAAAGATTTTCATTATTGTATTTTGATAAAAAAAAAATTCAAAATTAATCATAAAATGTAATTCTCAATAGATTGATAAACCATAAGTATTACATTAAACAATAACTAATTCAAACCATGAATGTGTCTACTTCATGAGAACTTAGTTCTAACTTAAGTTTGATTGCATAACATAATAAAGTTTTATAATCTTGAACAATTTTTACTTCAAAAATGAAAAATAGAAACATTACAAGATACACAAAAGTAAACCATGCGTGAAACTTGCTCCATCCTTCAATTCATCATCCTTTGTGCACTTGCTCCATATCTCTCTTCAACAACCTTATCCATTTCCAAATTTAGTCTAAAGCTCTTCCTCTTTTCATTGAGGAGTTTAACTAATTTTCCTGTAGGTATGTGTTTTGGCCTCTTTCCTTTTGTAGATGGAGGTGACATATCTTGTACTTGGAAAACTCTTTGACTAGTTTCTGATCAACCGTTTCTATAATTAGTACGAATTTTGATGAGTTACAAAAATCATAAATAACAAGATATTATCAATTATCACAAAAAAAAAACTTATAATAAAAGTCAGAAAGAAAGAAATAAACAGTCATTCTTGGCATCAAAGAAATAAAAATTCAAAGTGTCATACTAATAGTAAAAGAGCAGATAAGCATCTCTTGGTCCATTTTTGCCACTTTTATCCTCATATTATTTTATATTTACTTTTTCCACTCCATAAAAATGTAGAATTTTTACATTACATACGACTGTTTTAGTAGCCACTACCAGCAAAAAATAAATAAATAAAAGACATATGTTGACTAAGAGAATATTCTTCGTGCCTGCACTTAGTCTACTTAGTGACTAAGAGAATATAGATATGTGAGGTAGCTGTACATATCCTATGTACTTCTTTGTAGAATTTTTGGTTCCTAAAGTGTATATCTGACAAGTATAGAATGCCAAATTGCTATACTCCTCTTGAAGAGTTTCTTTATACTTTTGGAGGACCCTGGCATTTCTCAGTTTCTTTAGTGTAATGGTTTGATTTGATCCCATAAGTAGATCACTAGTATTACATCACAATAGCTGTCATAGAAAACTCTTGCTTGGAGAACCTAGAAGCAACATGATTCTTCACTGTACAATATTTGCATATTCAGGTGAGGGTTAAGGTAGAAATAGAATAAAGACTTGGATTTTGGGACGATTGTGAAATTGAGGAAGTACTTTTAAAGGACAACTTTAAATTCTAAGATTTTAGCTGTTTACTTTCTACATGAATGGAACTCACTATGTCTATTGGAAAGGATCTTTCTGCTCTATCTCAGAGCTGGTGTTTTGCACAAAACCAACAATGAGACAGTCAATCATTTATTTATTCATTGCCTTTTTCTGAAAGATTGTGGATAAATGTAAAACTATTTATAGTTGGAGGCTTTTTGGATTACTTTATAGTACTCTGTAATTTTGTTAAGTTTCAATTTTTAGGAGTGGGTAACGAAAATAGAAAGTAGCTGTGGGATTCTACTGTGATGGCTATTTGTTGGTCATTGTGCTTAGAAAGGGACAAGATAATTTTTTTAATATTGAAAAAGAGATTGATATTATTTGGGCTAAAGTAGGCATCTCAGTGATTTGTTTAAAAAGAATTCAGGAATTGTATTTTTGGTTTTTCAAGAGATTGAGCATTTTTTGTTATTTGGATTTCAGTGGACTTTTCATCTCCTTTATATTTTGTCTTTGACAATAGTAGGGTCTAGTTCTTATTAAACAAAATAAAATAATGTATAAATAATATGTTTTCTAAAGTCTATGGTTTAGCTCATTTCATTTTGTCAAACTTTCTGATTACGTTCATTGTGTTTCTCTCACACATAGATTATGATGAGAAGGCTGAAGATGTTGTTGATTATGAAGACTTTGATGAGCAATATGAAGGACCAGAGGTTCAAGCGGCCACTGAGGAGGACTATCTTTTGCCCAAAATGGCATATATTTCTAATTCATTGGCTACTTTGAAGCCTACTGCATCTGTATTTGACGATGAAAATTATGATGAAGAAATTGAAGAGGAACAAGAGGTGGTTGATAATGATTCAAAGGTTCAGAACACTCTTTTGGGTAGGCTTGGTTAAGACTTTTATTTTGGCAACTTTTCTGTTAACTGTTCAATATTTTATAGAAGCGTATCATTTCTTTATTTGGTTGCTATCATGCATGTATAATTTTGTTTTGTTTTTGAATGTTTGTTTTCATACACATTCCAGCTTAAACTGTTTTCAAATGACTGCACTTTTTAGGCCTTCTTGCTTGGTAACATAATTATTTTTTTGCACCCTGAAAGTCTGGAACAGACATGATTTTGGTTTAAAAAAATAGAAACATGCCTGGATACTATAAATTGCAGCTTATAAGAAAGGCAAAAACTATGTTTGGGAGCCTTCCAAAAATAAGAAAAACAAAACTCCATTGCTATGGATAGAAGATATTGTTTTCAACTTCCCGAAAGATAGAGAGAAACAGTAATAAATGTTATATCAAACACCTTTAGGAATGTGCTATAAATGTAAAGTATTTGTATTTGTGGGTATATGTTTTCAACACAAAGTCCATATATGCATGTATCCAGCAATATGTATTTGAGGAATGAACATGCCTACCTAGGACACAAACACAACATTTATTGATCAACGAAATAGTTGTAGAATGAGGGAGATCATACATTGCTTTTACGAAAAATAGAGAAGAATATGTACCAGCGGTTTAAGCTTGAGGGCTTTGGCAGTTTTGATGTCTACTGCTAATTGGTCAGCTAATTCTTGCAAGTTTAGGTGTTTGTGTTGAGAACTGATCTAGAATTTATCGCTGAATTAAATTCAATCGTTTTTGTTGATTTATGGAACTATTCTTTTTTCTGTTATTTGGCTGCTATGATGTTGAGTGTATGCTGTTAGGTATTTATTAAGATTTATTTTTTATTATAAGAAACCAGATTGTATTACAAAGAGATGATGGGAAATCATCCGTATTACAGTCTAGCCACTGCCAGCAAAATCTAAGTAAATAAATAAAAGACATGTTTTCAAGAGTTCTTCGCTAAAAATACACAAATAAGAAACAACCAATTAATGAGCTGAAGTATAAACTGAAATTTCCATTGATTACAACTTTAAATGTCAAGTGCAACATCTTCTACAATTTACAAAAAACACAACAATAATCAAACTAATATACCCTCACAATCATCTCTAACATATTGTTCATCTTCCACTACATTATATAACCTAGATTCAGTAACTTCAGACATTATAGGCATGAATTCTTGCTCATCATAATTTTCCATGTCATAAAAACCTCTAGGGGTGCCCTAATCACTTCAGACATTATAGGCATGAATTCTTGTTCTCTTTTTTTTTAATAAATTAACAATTGTTCTTTAATTAAACACAAAAGGCACTAGCTGCTAGAACAGACAAAACACAAATTCCCAATTTTATGTGTGAACGGGAAGACTAGAGCTAGCTAGCTAGCTTGATCTGTGTATATTCATACAAAGATATTGTACTAAAACAATTTTATATATCATCTTCTCCCATACATACATGCTTTAATATTCTCTTTATTAATATATCACCAAATATTTTTTTTTTGTTCTATTGTCAATTGATTATATGCTAAAACCTTGAATTAGTGCAGCTATGATGGTATACATTTCTATATTGGAGCAACAAGCAAAGTATGTGGATGCTTTGGAAATTCTCACTGGGAATTTAGGATCTCTGTTAATGATTGAAGTTGATAAACTACATATACAGGTACTTTAGAAGATTTATTTGCACTGTTTGATGTTTTTGGCTTGTCACCTACTCATGAACTCGTGAATATTGGTTATTACATTACATCTTATGAAGCATATTACATTAAATCTTTCATGTTTACAGAGGTTTAAGAAAATGGATAATTAATATAGGGTAATAATATTGATCCTCTAATCTTTTATAGGTGTATACAAAAGGGATACTAATCTTTTGAAGTTTATTAGATATACATCAAATAACTAATAGAAAATCAGAAAACATTCTAGCCATATTTATTAATCAACCATCAATCATTATCAATTCAAAATATTCAAACAACACACAAGTTTTCTTCCTTATCTCACCGCAGCACACAAATTTCTCAGAACCTACTTCACTAATACACACAAGTTCTCAACCTTCTGTTATCACCGCAGCACACAATAATAATAATCTCAGAACCTACTTCACTATGGATGAATATCTAAGATATTCAAACTCCTCTAACATTTGCAAAGTATTTTAACAAAAATAAAAGAAAACATACCTCTTTCAAACTGCTGCAAATAACGTTCCCTCCAATTTGAAATCCAATGAAGCCACTAAAATGAAAGCAAAATTACATACCAATTAATAAACTATCGACATCATTCGACCTTTAATTAGGAGTCATCATTAAAAAAAATTACAACTCTTACAACCAAGAAACTATCCAAACCCACTATAGAGTCCTTGGAAACTAGAGCTCACAAAATAAAAATAACAACAAAAATCTTAAATACAACGACAAGAGGCAGCAAAAGCAGCAGAAAAACTAATAGCAAAGGCCAACAATAATGCAACAGTTTGAAATAAAACCAAAAATAAAAAGAAAAGCAGACACAACACACATAGAAAGAACAAAAAACCAAAAACAGTTTGTATTCCAATTTAAAAGGATGAAAAAAATCAGATTTATTATCAATACAAATAAGGAAAATGATAAATCCATGAAAGTTTGTTCTATCTTGAGCATTTTCTCTACAATAATGAATACCTTGAAAGTGAAAAAATAGCCAAATGATCCAAACCTAGCTGAGATGAAAATATGAGATCCCTTTATAAATGCCTCAGTTCCCCAAAAGGTAACAAAAATAAAAACAGGGTCAAGAAAACACACAAGGACTCACATTCCCCAGAAGCTATTACAGCCAATGAAGAAGAGTGATATTGGTTCATTATCAATGGTTCAATGGAAATAGATATTAAAAATGATAGGTTCATTTACAGTTTCTTTACCACCATGGACTGTCTTGACTCTTGAGACCAATTTTATTCCCATATAAGCCTTTCAATGAATACTAATAATAGCCAAGTAGAAAAGAAAATGCAGAGAACACCTCTTTGATTAAACAGACCAACAATCAAATTCAACAAGACTGGGATGGAGTGAAGAAAAGAGAAGCCCTTAGATGGTTTAGCAGCAAAAGCTCATATCAAAACAAATGTAGATTGCTTTATTTATTATCACCTATTAGAACAGTTCATGTATATGCATAGCTAAGAAAATACATTATATATTATCTTAATCAATAAAGAAAATCAGTAGAACAAGAAACCTTATGACTACAATTAAAACGTAACTAAACATGTTATATATGCAGCAATTATATACAAGCATGTTGCTTCATGCATTTTAATTTCTCATTAAGACCTGGCTAAAAGCAATCAATACAAAATATTATATAACCACTATGTCAAAAAGCAATCAGTTGAATATTTATATTAGATGAAATTAACGCATAAATGATCAACTCTTAATAATGGACCCATTCTAATGATATTTTCATCTTTTACCAAAACATTGTCGAAATCACAAATTGTTAAGTGCTTATAGTAACTCTTAAAAAACCATATTAATTATCAAAAGTATCAAAGAAAGAAGCCTAAATAATATAAATTTGCATATAGATATAGACCTATTCTGTAAAATTATTACTAGGCAGCCACAGAAACGCTCAATGGATTCCTTCCATCCTTGTTATTAATATAAATTAAATTATAAAATAAAGTAGCTAAATACCTACTCATCTCTCTTAGTTCAAAAACAACTTCAGAATAGAGGAAAAGCTGGAAGGAATAAAAGAACTCAAGAAAATAAAAGGTCAAGCAAGAAACTAGAATACACTGAAGCCATATATTATATTAACTCAATGACTAAGAAACAAAAGGAAAAACTGAGTTGAGTACATTCCATGTTGAGTAATTGGAGATAAGCACTTGGTCATTATCAAATGAGAATGGCAGGTTTCAATAATTTCATAATTTGCTTGCATATGGAAGCAAATTTTCAATTATCAAATGGCCAAAATCTCACAATCCAATTTGGTTGTATCCTCAATTAGACAAGTGCCAATGATCTCCATTTCATCATTACAAAAAAATACATAAAGGTAGTGTGCAAAAAATAGTATTTCAGGCAAAAAGATAACTAATAAAATAGAAGAACAAATTTACTAAACATAAAAATGAAAGGATCAAGCAGAGTACACACCTCTGTTTCTTTCTGAAGAGACATGAAAGAAGTGACAAGAGACTTTGCATTTGGTCTCTCACGTGCTTCATACTGCAAACAGTGGGAAGCTAAACGCACAAGTTCAGTTTCATCATCATTTGAAAAATTACCCTCTAGAGCAGAATCCATAAGCATCAGAAAATTCTTGCCACGAATTAGATCAAGTGCCTGCAAACAATATAAACCAACAATGTTGATCCAACTTATTATCCAGTTAAAACCAGAGTTATGTGCTTATGAACTGATGTACATATATTTACTAGTAGTAGTAAGAATAAAGTGTGAACTCACATGACTAGGGGTATATGTTTTCCACTCAGAAGATCCAGCAACAACATTCCAAAGCTGTAAACCACACTTTCTGGTGTCACTCTACCTGTCAACAAAGAATTGAATCGTATCATGTATATATCATATTGCTACCAGACTAAATTCTCTCAGGTTCATAAAAAAAATATTTTATACTCGTCAGCCAAAGATATCATGAGGAAAATAGTACAGCAATGCTTTTTCCATCAACATAATTTTTCTTGGAATTTCCATTACTAAAGTCATGAAGAAATGGATCTTCAGTTGCAAATATCTAACATAGTGATGCCCATTCAATGATAATCCACATTAAAAGAACACATTATTTCACTTATTCAAGCAAACAAAAATACCAGTTAACTGTTTTAGCAGTTAAGCCAAGACTGTTTAGTTGTTAATATATTTTCTTGACAGTTGATACAGTTTCTTGATAGTTATTACTGTTCTATCCAAGTTCAACACTCAATAGATTCCAATCAATGCTCTTATGGTCTTTCACTGTATTAGGCAACAAAGTTTCAATTCCCACTTCATCCAAGCATTTTGTCATCAAAGGGAATCCACAAAGTCTTTTATTTTATATTATTTTTATCAAGAAGAAATAATACTTCATTGAACAAACAAGCATATACACAAAGGCAAACTGCCCAAACAGAACCAATACAATCCAATCAAGAACCCACCCTCACATTACATACATTTGAAGCTTTCTTAAGAAAAGCTTCAGATGAGGGACATCTTTCCTGCTATGAACCATATACAATCTATATTTAACTAAAGTAATAATCTCTTTGGCTATACAATAAAATGACAGTGAAAACCCATAAAAAATGCATCTATTCCTATTCCTCCAAATATTATAAACCACTGCAGCAAGAATCATATTTAGAGTTAAACTAAAGCTGTCATTTTTCCCAGCACTAAGTCTAACTGTTTAATCCGAGAACTTAGTGGCCCAAGCAGGAAACCCAATTTTCTTTGTTTTACTTAGTTCTTTTCCTTAGACATGTGACTTTTAAGTTGAGATATGAAATATTTGATAAATTTTGAGGAGTCCTCTCTATCGATTGGGCTTTAAGTTTCTTTATTAATGGTTAAGTTTTCAATACTTATATAGACAAATATACTCGAAAAGCTGCTACTGCGAGAGCGAGACTGTTTCTCTCTCATTTCATCCTCTCAATCCCTAGATTCTCTGTTTTAGTGTCACTGCTAGAATTCTGAATTGGGAACGGGAGAGTTCCAGTAAGAGAGAAAATTTAATTTCGCCATGGCCAAAAGTTCCTTCAAGCTGGAGCACCACCTTGAGAGAAGGCAGGCTGAAGCTGCTCATATCAGGGAAAAATATCCAGACAGAATTCCGGTTATTGTCAAGAAGGCAGAGAGAAGTGACATACCAAACATTGACAAGAAGAAGTATTTGGTTCTGGCTGACCTGACTGTTGGGCAGTTTGTTTATGTGGTTCGAAAGAGAATAAAGCTCAGTGCTGAGAAGGCCATATTTATATTTGTAAAAAACATTTTCCCACCTATTGCTGCCATGATGTCTGCTATTTATGAGGAAAACAAGGATGAAGATGGTTTTCTTTACATGACTTATAGTGGGGAGAACACATTTGGATTGTTCTGAGGGAAATCAATATGGAAAATTTGAAATGTGTAAATAAGGACTCGAAAAAGCAAGATGAAAAAATGTACATATTATCTGTTTTAGCTCATGTTTATTTTCACCTTGCTGTGGGGATTGTGTTTCTTATGGTTCTCAACTGTTAATAACAGTTGTGTCTAGATTTCAAAAAAAAGTTTTCAATACTTATACTCACTTAAGGTGGTGTCTTTGGTGTTATACTTAAATGAACTCCTTATTTCATGCTTTTTACTGAGTTAGGATAGAGACTGTATTTAGAATATTATTCTCGTTAATTAGCTATATTGATAAAGTCTAGATATAATATTTACTAGTAGAGTCTAGATATTGTTTTTCTAAGTTTATAAATGGTGGTATATACATATTGTTATTATTATAATTATAATATTTTTATTGAGAAATTTGTTAGCCCACTCTCTTCCGTTTGGTAGATTGAGATGTTGGAGAGATTGACATTATATCCACTGGAATTTTATATTAAATTTAAAAATGAATAAATAAATTTTAGGTGATTGTATATTAAATAAAAAAAGTTGTTCGAGTTCAAATGACTTGATCTCTACATCTTTTTTATCTCTTGACTTATAATCTTCATAGCTGTTTCTCTTGAACATTGAACATAACAATATCTTATAATCTTCATAACAATATCTTATAATCTTCATAGCTGTTTCTCTTGACCTAAAATATTGTAAAATTGCATATCAATCTAGTTTCTATCAAAGATGGGTTTTTTTATCAAATCAACTATAGCTATGAAAAAGAAAAGGATAGGAGCAAAAGTAAGCAAATCAACTACAACATTCAGCCAACAATTTGTATTATCAGGGATGAGAGAAACGAACCTGAGATAGTGGGCGTGAGGCAGAGATAGATCTCTGGAAGGCGTGACTTCGTGAGGTGTGACTTCTTGAGGCAGAGAAAGAACTCGTGAGGCAGAGAAGCTCCACTCTGGAGCGTGACTTCGTGAGGCAGAGAAATAGCTCCACTCTGGAGCGTATCTGCTAAAAAATAAAGATTGCTGCTCCAAAATTTCCTACACGATATATGGAAAGGACCACAAAGAAATTTAAGGGTTCAAGTAATAAAAATTTCTTTTAGTTGCAGTCACCTTGCAAGCAGTATCAAACCCAAAACTTATTGGGACTTCTTTGCATTTCAAGTCACCATCAATGGTTTTTGGACACCCAATCACCTGAGTTTTCAAATTCTTTCTCCTAGTTGAACAAAAGAAAAAAAACCAAACTGTGTTAAACAAACCAACGAAATAGCGTTAAAGGCAAGACTCCTGTAACCCTGTCGAACTGTTAGATAAAGAATCCCTAAATTCTATTTGGATGGGTCCCATACACTGATACAAGCACCTAAAAAATAGATGGATCCATGGACTACATGAATGACATATGAAGACAAATACAGGCAACAGTTCCATCTGCCAAGCAAGATTTTTCTAGAAAGAAAAAAATTAGTTATATACCTGAAATTCTTAGCAAGGAGGCAGGCATTTGTGTTCGAGTCATCCCCACCAATAACAAGAAGTCCATCCAAATCAAGCTTCGCGGCAGTATCTGTAGCTTGTTGAAACTAAAAGGAAAATCCATTTAAACAATTTATTATGAACTTAATGTGTCAATAAAACTTAACATGAAACTGTGAAGAAAGAAAAAAAAGTCACCTGCTCTGGAGTTTCAATCTTATCTCTTCCACTACATATCATATCAAAACCACCCTGATAAAAGAAAATTTTCTCCAATCAAATACAATATCTTGGTTAAAATGCCAGCAGCCGCATGTATGAATTTTGTATAAATCACTAGAATAGAATGGATGCGCTATATCTTCTGAGCAAATTAGAACACTCAGAAGCAGCTTTCTTTACACATGATCATGGACCTCCACTGCATAAATGACAAAACCAAACCATAGTCCAAACTCTCACCTGGTTTCTGTACGGGTAAATATATTCTGGTGTAAGTTCCACATACTTGCCCTTCATGATTCCACCTGGACCTCCCCTGAAACCGTACAATACGCTGCCTTTAGCACGCTTCTGCAAGTAATCTACTAGGAAGCATAGAATGAGTGAACTCAACCATACTGGACACTATTAACTGCAAGAAAACGAATTATGATAACAAAAAATTCTCACCAAAAATTCCAGAAATGACATTGTGCCCTCCAGGTGCCTGGCCTCCCGACAAAACGACACCAATTTTCAACTTTTTCTGCGAATCGTTAGAGTCAGAATCGCTCGAGACCACCACGGCAGATGGCTGGCCGAAAAGTTGACTTCGTGAGGCGGAGAGATGAGGCGAGAGAGAGACTTCGTGAGGCGGAGAGGGCGGAGAGACGAGACGAGAGTGAGACTTCGTGAGGCGGAGAGGGCGGAGAGACGAGACAAGACGAGAGTGAGAGATGGAGGCTGATAGAAATCTTTCGGGTAACTTAGATTTAGGGAATTTGGCAGATGAGACTAAAAAAAAAAATTTCATTTTGGCGCCTGAGGTTTATTCATATGGCGCCAAAATATGTTCCGTGTGTTTTTAATCCCCCACCAATAATAGCACTTCTAAATATATGCTATTCTTTAATGTAATATATACTAAAAATTGTTGTAGTGACACATATATTTAATCACAATTAAGATGATACATACATGATACAATAGTATATATATATGTAGAGAGTAAGGCACGCATATATGCAGGGATAAAGAGAAAGCTTAATGAAACTAAAGTACTAGAAATTAGTAATAGATTTAGACCAAGAAATCTTTAGTGGGACTAAGAATCATGATACTAGAAAATCAAGTAACTGCTATAACATACAATTAAAAATCTCAGCAATAGAACAATCAAAACCATTTGAGCAATAAGGAATGAATTTTAATAGGTAAAAAAAGAAAAAGAGAATATATAAACTTTAGAATAAATGAATAACTGAGATGATCTTATCATTGATTCACTATAGCATCTGGTTATCACTATAGCATATATATAATTAGTCATCATGATTTGTCCTACACGTGACGCATAAATTAAAGCAAGGCTTTTGGAATGATTATTCATTGGAATTTGGAGTGTCCCACTAAAACTATTCCAATTAGTCCTAATATTAAGGCTAATTCTAAACCAAATCCATTAAGAAAATCTGCTTTCAAAACAATAGAAAAAAGAAGCAATATCTCATGATAGTAAATTAGTTTCCTAACCTAATATTACCTTCTCTTGTTAAAAAAAAATGACAGTTCCTCCATCCTTATTGCCAATAAACTATTGATTTAGTTCTGTTTAGAAAACGACATGAAAATAAAAACATCAGTGGACAGTTGAAGCTAAAAATAACCTACTATTATTATTTTTCATGAAAGTGAACCTTTTAAACAATAGGGGGCGCTAAAATGTTTTCGATAAACAACCAGCCAAGAAGAAACAAAGAGAGAGACTATGAACCATACTTGAAACCCGTTTAATCATAACTTGCAAGCTAGCTTCTCAAGTCCCATCCTCAACTTTTTGAAATTAGAAAGATTATACAGAAACAATTAGAAGAAAATAACTATACTTAACTTTCTTTGATAATATTTTCTCTAATTAATCCGCTAGACAACAACTTACAAATATATTAGAGCATTAGATCATATATAAATCTTTATGATTACAGTTATTATATTAAAACTACCTATTCATGCTATTTTAGATCATATAACTATAAACCTAGCTACATAATTTATCATCTCTTTATGCTTTCTTTAGTTATCAAGATAGCATATTAGAATCAATCAAGTTTTCCAAAGTCTGTAGCTATACTATGGGAAGCAGCCATTGTGGAAAACTTCTCAGTAATTTCTAAAATCTGAAGATTAATAGAAGCACTCTAGTTTTCTCCCAAAGCTCCTGAAAATGGTAAAGTTATTAGCCACCTAAAAGTAAAATATGACTGAACAAATTCATAATGGGGTTGAAGTAATTTGCTACACAAAACAATCTGCTATTGCAGCAATTTGTAATAAGATAGGCTCAGTTTTTTATTATTGTTTTTTACTATGTTCGTTTTCTGTTTCAAGCTATATTTTAGTTTACTGAGATCGTCCCTTGATCTCTAATCTTTGTATTTTTTTCCCATGATTAATACAAAGAAGTTTCTTTTAAAGAAAAAAAAGATAGCATATTAGAATCCTAGCTACACATATTAACAAATAGTTGTTCAATTAGACAAATCATCAAACAACTGGAGTGCAAAACCAAAATGAAGCAATATATAAAAATTATTTACCTCTACATGGATCCATTGAGCAGTTTCATTGGAAAATCTTGCTGCAACCTACCAATACATACCTATTAAATAGTACATAAATGGGGCATTGATCATTACTTACAGACACATGTAATACGTGTATATCTATATATATAGATAGATATAATTATGGGTAGATTTTACATATAAAGGGGTGTCTATAAAGTTTCATAGATTTGGGTGTGTATATATATACAGAAATAATTTCATATATATTATGTATACATTACAGGAAGTGTTAGGTGTTGGAGCGTCTGAGAACCCCCACATCACCGCCGCGTGCTGAGGTATTGGAGCCGAGGAGACCGTTGCTGCTTTCCATGGAGCCTGCGTCCAAGGAAACCCCCTGACGTGGTACGTGCGCCTGCTATGGAGACCGTCGCCGCCGTCGCTGCCCTACCGCTATCACCCCTCTTCTCTCCAGCAACCGATCCTCTCCTCTCCTCTCCCTTTCTTTGTGTGTGTGCTGAAAATTTTATACGTGGAACCCTAACTCTAAAACTCCCCCATTTCAAAAATGTTAAGTGTATTCTTCAAATTTTACTTAAACGTTTTTAGGACTCACTTTGGGAGTCCTTAATACTCTTTTAGGACACCCAAAGTGAGTCCTTAAAAGTCACCACTCTTAAATTTTTTATTCAGGTTTTTTAGGACTCACATATATTTTTAGGACTCTCATTGCGAGTCCTAAAATGTGATTTTTAAGGACTCTCAATGAGAGTCCTAAAATCTCCAGAGACATTTTTTAGGACATACATTTAGGTGCGTGTCCAAAAAAGGTGTCCCATAAAGTGTATTTTGTAGTAGTGCCAACTGATGCGGGTCATGTCAGGAGTTTCACAAGGGTGATCTAGATGATGCGTACCTCGAACTAAGTTATTGGCATAAGGGGCGATCTGGAGACTCTCTGTATGTACTCATGCACGACTATACGTTTTCTTCAAAGTTAACAAGATACTCTATATGTACTCTATATGTACGTTTTCTTCATACGCTTGTCTGCCAACTATACCTTGTGCTCAGTAATTTAGCCTACGATTTTGGGATACAACATTTGCCCCCCAAGCTCCTACTCATGCACGAAGTCACCTCTCACATGCACAGTAAGGGCCTTTCAACTTCTGTTATGAGAAAACGTGCCTACTCACTCACTCGAGTACGGGACATGTGTTTGTCTGTAATAGGCGCTTGTTCGGGTTTCGAGTACTGTGATCTCGAACTGATCTAATCTTATGGCCTAGATCAGTTACCAAAATTTTCATATAATTAAGAGAACCAATCCTAACCCCTACTACCTTTGCATTCGAAATTTTCTTCTTCTCTTTCTTCTTTTTCAAAACACTCAAAGCTCTCTGCATTCCCTTATATCCTAGGAACTTTCAGACTCTCACTCAGATTGCTCTAGCATTTCTCGTTCTTCCCTTACCTTCATCATTTCGTCAACCAAGAAACCAAATTGTAAGTATTTTTATACCTAGTTTAAATTTTATTTTCTTATTTTCCAATAAGCTTTACGAAATTTTCCATTTTTTTTATTTGTTTCGGTCTAGTACGAGTTTAGTTTAGGTTTTACATGTGGCTAAAACTGATAGCATTAGGAATGACTAGGAATAATGCACCAAAAACTGGGTCAGTGTCTTGGTTTTCGGGGTTTGAGAGAGGAATGCTTGAATATTTGAATTTTAAGATTTAAGGGATTTCAGGTTAAGTTCTAGATAGCTTAAGAATCATGGTATCATAGAGTGGTTTTGCATTAATTCACTTTTAAGAGAGGTAATGGGTCTAACACGCAAATCCCGAAGTATCAGGGTTTCTCGAGTGCACTCACGTAATAACATCAGGTGAAAACTTAGCTCATGGGTAACTTAGGTCAAGTAGACCGAATCCAAAACTCTAGGTTTCCCTCACTTCTATTATTGAAGCAAGGTTATATCTTAGGTAGCCTCTAACAGGCCACTTTGTCACCAAAAAAACTAAATTATGGTTACTCAGAAGAAGAAATCAGTGGCAGTCTCCTCCTCCCAAAACAAAAATAAAGATAAGCAGGTCGCCTCCGAGACCTCCATTCCCCACTTTGGCCCAGTGGTGGATAGGCAAGTCGAGGTTGGCCCTGAGGCCTTCTTCGAGGCCGAGAACATCGAGTCTTGGAAAAAGACTCAAAACAAGGTGAACAAAATTTTGCTGAGTCACAGGATCGAGATGGGATCCAAAATACTTGTTGCCCACCCTCAATTGGATGGAGAGTGGAGCTACACCCCGCTCCAGGATGACTTTGGGGTCGGAGTGATGAGCACCTGAAGGCAGGTGCCTTCCTTCCCCTGGACTAGTACTTTGTAGACTTTTTAAACCACGTTGAACTAGCACCATTCAAGCTCCCCCCGAATTCGTATAGACTCTTGCCAGGGTTGAAGTATTTATTTTTGGAGCACGAGTGGGAGGTCCCCATCCATGTCGATATATGTATTGCTTCTGCCTCAAGGCCTATCCAGAGTAAAAGGGTCGAGGTGATGGTTTCTACTACCTCAACAGATTTCCCAACAAAGTATCCATCATCGACCTCCCCAGCCACCCGAATGACTTTAAAGATGTATTTTTTATGTCCAACGGGTTCAAGAATTGTGAGCATAGATACTTCAACCATCCTTGTAAGTTTCCCACCCCTATGAATTGTTATCTAAATCTTTTATTTTTGCTATGTTATTGTGTCATTCAACTATTTACAAGAGGACGGAGTGATCTGGGACCTTGGGAGGTCAATAGGAAACATTGCCCAACTGCATTGTTAAAGAGAAGGATTGCAGGGCGGTTGTAAATGATGCCATGATTATGAAGTGTGGTCTGATCAAGGAAGGTCAGCCCTTGAGGCTAAGATATAGAGCTCTAGTCTTTGAGGAGATCGAGGAAGAAGAACAGGAGGAGGTCACGCCTTTGGTGCACAAGAGGCCTGCTGAGAGGGCCTTGAGAATTGAGGAAGCGTATTTGGTGCGGAAGAGGCCTACTCCAATTCCTCAAGTTATACAAGGCAAGGCACCATCTATGCAACATCCAGTTATGCCGCTCGAGATCGGAAGGATCCCAGAGGCATTTCGTGGGTCCCTCCATTAGATGGAAAATCACCTAGTTGGCCATGACAATCAAGTGAACATCTGGACCTGAGGACCATAGAGGGGGATTCCCTGGAGAACACCCTGGAGTCTACCTTAGGAATGACTTTGACTATAAGTTATCCTTTTCACATGCACACTTTT
The DNA here is from genome assembly GCF_963169125.1 of Humulus lupulus. Classification (NCBI taxonomy): domain Eukaryota; kingdom Viridiplantae; phylum Streptophyta; class Magnoliopsida; order Rosales; family Cannabaceae; genus Humulus; species Humulus lupulus. The sequence goes on along the minus strand of NC_084802.1, from coordinate 250,609,551 downwards.
TTTTTTGCTTCCCCCCTTTTCGCAAGCTAATCCTGCTTTTTTTTTTCCCAGTCTTTTTTAGCCCAAATCCACAGCATCTCTAGGAAGCATCCTGGGACAACGACCAAACCGCTAAGGGATAGGTCATGGATGTGAGTCAGCATTGAGACCAACTACTGGTTGAGATCAACGACCTCAACAAGAAACTTGAAAAAGTTGATGTGCTTAAAAGGAGCTTGTCCAAGGTCGAGGAGAAAGCCAAATAGGATGCTGAGAAGGCCAATCAAGAGGTTGCTAAGGCGACGGTCTCTCTAGAGGAAATGCTTTATCGGTGGTGGGTATACAGCAAGGAAGAGAATTCTCATTTCTGGACGCGAAACTTTGGGGGTGATACCTCGCCATGTTCTAGGGCAGCTTATTGAAAGAGCTCTCCGAGATCGTGGAGGCTTCTGGTGCTGATAATGGGGGTGATGAAAAGGTGACATCATATGGCCATGTTACCAAATCTCAGTGATGTGTAAGGCATCCTCTATTTTTTTTATGTTTCATTATGGGTTCTTTGTAATTAGGCTTTCAAAAGTCGAGACAATCGACTTCGGGCATAGTTCGAGGTTAGTTTTCCTCGAGTTATTCACATACTTACGTGAGTATATGTTTATTATTTTTTGATCTATTTTTTGTTCACCTTTATCTATTATTTAGCCATTTTTATGAACTTTAGAAAATCCTTTACATTTGCATTGACAAAGGGGTTAACTTTAGATTGAGATAAATGCCTGATGGCTTGACCAATTAATCTTGTTCGATGATTTGGTTATATCTAGAAGTTCATTCGCCTAATAGCGTTACACCTATTAAGAATCAGGCCTTTGATATGCTCATATCTAGGATTACGTAATTGAACTCTAGATTTCTTAACTTAGTTCGCATTCAGAATTTCTTCAAAAACTCGAGCTTTATAAAGCCTTAGAGTAATCACTTTTCTAAATTCTAAGTTGTGCAAAATTTTTATCTAAGTTTGTTGAATGTTTCAAAGAATGTTCGAGGGTCATATGCCCCCTAAGCGATAAAAATTTATAAATATTATAGATCGCTTTTACATAATCAACTCATGCTAAATTACAAGGATAAAATGAAAAAATTGGCCCCAAGTTTAAAATATGTAGCAACCCTTTATTAATCAAATTTGAACAAAATGAAATGGATTTTATAAACATGCCTTACAAGGAGGAAAAAATTCTCAAAATATTAAATCTAACAAATTTGTCCTATTACTTATTGTATTTTTTGAGGTGTAGAGCATTCCAGGTCCGTGGGATCAATTCTCCATTTAATTGAGCTAGTTTGGAGGTTCCTTAATGCAACATTTCCATGATCTGGTAGGGTCCTTCCCAGTTCGATCCCAGTACACCATTTTTAGGATCTTTGTTTGCCAAAAATATACTTCGGAGCACTAAGTCACCCAGTTCAAGTCTACGTCCTTTGACTTTCAAATTAAAATAGCGAGTAACTATTTGTTGGTAATGGGCGAGCTACAATTGACCCTCTTACCGATGCTCTTTGATTAAATTCAGAGATGCATTAAGCAGGTCGTGGTTCCAATCCTGGTTGAAAGTTTCTTGCCTACGCGACGTCACTAAGGCCTCAACTGGGAGCATAGCCGCACTTCCGAAAGATAAGGAGAAAGAAGTGTGTCCAATGGAGGTGCGATGTGAGGTGCGGTAGGCCCAAAGTACTTGCGAGAGTTGATCAGGCCATAGCCCTTTAGCATCTTCTAGTCTTTTTTTTAAGCTTGCCTTTAGGGTTTTGTTTATTACCTTAACCTGTCCATTAGCTTAAGAGTATTCCACTGAAGAGAAACTCGTATTTATACCACACTTCTAAAAAAATCATTGTGAAAAGGTCACTATTGAACTAGGTTCCGTTGTTGGACATGTTCTTTTTTGGGAGTCCAAAACGACATATTATGTTTTTCACGAAAAAATCTAGGATTCTCTTCGAGGTTATAGTCGTCAGGGGCTCGGCCTCAATGCACTTAGTAAAGTAGTCGATGGAAAAAAATGTATAGTGAACTCCTCCTTTTCCAGTTGACAATGAGCCGATTAAGTCAATCCCCCATACAATAAATGGAAGGCGACAAAATCATGGTCAGCTCCATGGGTGCTGCTCAAGCAATAGTGGAAAAACGCTGGCACTTATTGCACTTTAGGACATACGAGGCCGAGTACTTCTTGAGTTTAGGCCAGAAGTAGCCTTGCCTTTATACCTTCAGATCCAAGTTTTTCCCCCCAACATGGTCTCCACAAAACCCTTCATGTATTTCACAATGGATATTTTTTGCTTCCTCAGGCAGAACACATTGTAGGAGGGGCAATTAATGGCCTCGCTTGTAGAAAACTCCTTCAAACATAACATACCATGGGACTTGGTACAATAATTTTCTTGCATTCTTTTGATCCTCTGGTTGATCCAAGAATTCTACAGGGACCATATTTAATGTGTCTGCTTCCTTGGTGGTGGCGAGTCGAGCAAGGGCATTAGTATTAGCGTTTTGTTCGCAGGGGACCTGCTCGAAGGAATAGAACTCGAATTTAGACAGTTCATCTTTACTCTTAGCCAGGTAACCCACAATTTTGATTCCTCGAGCTTGATGCTCTCCTAATATTTTATTTACAATGAGCTGAGAATCGATGTAGCACTGAATTGCCTTGGCTTTCAATTCTTTTGCTACACAAACTCTTGTCAAAAATGCCTCATACTCTTCTTCATTGTTGGATGCATAAAAAATGAACCTCAAATTTGTATGGAATTCATGCGGTTCAGGTGAGATTAGGAATATCCCAGCTCCTGATCCATTTTCGTTGGACAATCCATCAACGAAGAGTTTCCATAATTCCTACATTGATTCCCTCATTGTTTCGTCTTGGTAATTTTTGCATTTTGCCACAAAATCAGCAAGCACTTGGCCACTGATTGAGTTCGATGGCCCACTTCAATAGACGTTCTAATTTTTGAGGCTTTTGCAAGACCTGCCTTAGAGCTTGATCGGTTAAGACGTGGAATGTGTGGTACTAGAAATATGGCTTGAACTTTCTTGAAGCAAAGATCAAACAAAAAGCGAGATTTTCGAACAAAGGGTATTTGGATTCAACTCCAAGAATTCTCCTACTCATGTAATATATCGATTTCTGGGCTCGATTTTCTTCTCGAACTAATAAGGCGATGATCGCGTTCTCTGTTACTGCTAGGTATAAGAACAAACATTCCCCAGCAACTGGTTTTGATAGTATAGGGGGCTCAGCCAAGTGGGCTTCAGGCCCTTAAATGACTGCTCTCATTCTTCAGTCCACTCGAACCTTGTATTTCCCCTAAGCAAATTGTAGAAGGAGAGACACTTGACCGTGGTTTTTGAAACGAAGCGATTTAGGGTTGCGACCTTTCCAGTTAGACTTCGTACTTCTTTTCACGACCTAGGTGAAGGCATTTTCAACAGTGGCCTGATTTTTTTTCTGGATTTACTTCGATCCCCCTTTCATTGACTATGAAGCCTAAAAACTTCCCGAATGAGACCCCGAAGGTGCATTTATGGGGGTTCAACTTCATGTCATATTTTCTCAGTATGCCAAAACATTCTTTAAGGTCAGAAACATGATTGTTTGCAGCCTTTTACTTTGCGAGCATATCATTGATAAACACCTACATGTTTCTCCCAATCTGGTTAACAAACATCTTGTTGACAAGCCTTTGGTAAGTTGCACCAACATTCTTTTGCCCGAATGGCATAACTTTGTAACAATATATGTTATGATCGGTCATGAAGTTTGTGTGCTCTTGGTTCGTAGGGTTCACCACGTTCTGGTTATATCCAAAATACGCATCCATGAAGGACATGAGCTTGTGACTAGCCCTTGCGTCTACTAATTGATTAATTCTAGTTAGTGGGAAAAAATATTTAGGACATACTTTGTTGAGGTCAAAGAAATCGATGCAGGTTCTCCACTTTCCATTATGCTTCATGACTAAAGGAGGGTTTGTTATCCAAGTCCAATATTTAGCCTCCCTGATGAACCCGCAATTCAATAAGTGAGCTACCTCTTCCTCCAGAACTTCTCTTGCTCTATTCCCAACAACCTTTGTTTCTATGCCTGGACTCATTCCTACCATGTCCTCATGCGACCAGAAAAATATGTGAAGATTTCTTCTTAAAAACTCGACCAACTACTTCTACCTTTTGACTTTGAGATTTTTCCCAACCTTTACAATTTTCAAAGGTACATATAGGTCAAGGAAGGTTTCCTCTAGCTTCTCTAAATCTTTTAGCGTAGATCTGTCTTCGGCTAATCACGAATCAATTTCTTTGAGTTGGACGACCTCATTTTCGACTTCTTGATGTTCTTCCACCTCTTCGGCAACTACCGTTGTCCAAGATTCCTCATTATCCTCGGTTATTACCATGGATTGCTGCCCAGTCGTGATTTTCCCTTCATGCAATGCTATAGCATTCCTTGGCAGTGAGTTGATCTCCCCACACAGTCCATATCCTTAAGGATGATGGAAATTTTATGGCTAGATGGCAAACTGAAGTTATAACTTTAAACACCATCAGCACAGGTCTCCCCAAAATTGCGTTGTGGGCGGGCAGACAGTCGATTACTACAAATTTGAGCATTTTAGCTACAACTCATGCATCATTCCCTAATGTCACCATGACCTCAATCGTACCTATGGCTTCCATTCCCTCTCCCGAAAATTAATAGAGGGTCATTGAGGTTGCCTAAAAATCGGCTATAGATGGCCCCATATTTTCAAGGGTGGACCTAAATAACCCGTTTACGGAGCACACATTTTCGATCAATATCCTTCGTACTCTTCGATTGACAAGTTGGATGGTTATAACCAGCGGGTCATTATATGGGAATTGGGCGTGGCTAGTGTCCTCTTCTGTAAAAATGATTGATTGTGTCTCCAACCACTGTTGTTTCGATAACCTTTTTTTCGAAAAAAATTCGGTGCCATCGTGTATCTTTAGCTCTTGGATAAAAAAATTTTGGACTCTGTTGCTCGTTCCTGCCAAATGGGGCCGTCCAACAATAATGGCTATTTTTCCCCCTTCAATGGGAGGAGGAATGATTCTATTTCCTTGAGCTGGTTGAGGGTTGGCCTGGCTTGCACGAGCTAGCTGACTAGGAGCTACCCTGTTTCGAGCGTATTGTCCTAATGGTCTAGCCCGGATGAGAGTCTTGATCTCATCATTCAGTTGACGAAAATCGAACATGTTGGGGAAAATGTTATTATGATACCAGCAGAATTTAGCTGTGGATCTCTCTTTGCCCTTTGATGCTTCATGGGCTTGAGCTTCTTCCATGGAAGGCAAGTAGAGTTAGCTAAATAAATACGCTCTCGCTTATCTGTTAAATCAATATAGGCAGTGTAGATGGAGGTATATTTATCCCTGTGCTTATTTTTCTTGGACTTGTTCTGGTCGCCCTCACTGTTCTCTTTCCATTTATTTCCCCCCAACTGGTTATTCTGTGTAGTAGGCTGAGCCATAACTACAGCATCCGTTACCACTACAGCGAGCTGAACAGGGGTCTGGCTGGTTCCTACGACAGTAGAATTCGCCTCTTCGCTCCTTTTCTCTGGAGTTCCTTCTACAAATATCCTCCTATGGTAATTCTCATTCTCATGGCCATGAGCTTAGAGCTATCATCAGTGTCTCTTGCTCAGGCAGCTGCATTTGTGAATCGATTGAGATATGCCTTCAGGGATTCACCGAGCTTCTACTTGATGTTAGCCAATGAATCAGCCTCAACTCAGGTCTCTTTTGCAGCCCAAACTGTCTCTTGAACTCAGAAGATAGCTTTTTCCCACAGGTGATTGAATGTTTTTTATATTTATTGAACCACAGTTTAGGCAGTCCAGTCAACGTATCTAGGAACATAATACAACTAAGGTCAATGTTTACATTATGACCATCATCAGCATGTTGAAGGTCCCTAGGTGATTGGACAGATCAACATGTTGTGGTTGTTGGTAACAAGTTTACCATGAGCGCAGTGGAATGTACGGGGTGGTGGGACCGAGAGATTTCAAAAAAATTATTTAAACAACATTTAAATAACGGATCCATTAATGTACATACATTAGTCAAAACAAACACAAAGAAGAAGAACATACTAGTTGATTTCTATCAAGAGCCCTTGCAATCTTTTAGTATTTAATTTACGAACATCCAATCCAAGCAATTAGCAGGTACTCAGACAACGATCTTACAAAGTGTTCTCTACACCTCAAGACGTGGTGGACACGAAGACTAATGGTGGAATATTTAGTGAATTATAAGATGTACTCATCACATTAGATCTTGGAATTAGGTCTTAGATTGGTTTTCAGACGTAGAGAAAATAAACAATATATTGTCTCTCTCTGCTAGTCAGTGAAAAACTTAAGAAAACTTAATCACTAAGTCTCTTTTTTAAACTCTAGAAAACTCTTTTCTTCTGTTTAATTTTTTTTTTAATAATTGAATCAAATTAAAAATTAAAAAATGAATCAATTTTAATTATTAAATGAATAAAATATCCCAGACTGATTCTCGGTTCTTGTTACACACCAGTCACAATGCAAGTGTAACACATGTCGTTTTCAGAGAATGGGTCTTAACCATTTTATTGATTTAAAATTTATTTATCAAAAAATGATAACATATCAGATAAATATTTTAATTATCTGAATAAATTTTAAACCAATTTAAATCCAATTTGAATTATCAAATTTATTTTTCACACTTTTTAAAATAAATTAAAACTAATTATTTTTATTATTTATAAATTTCAAAAATTATAATTACTATTTAATAATAATTTCAAAAATTATAACTAATTATTTAATTAATAAATTTTGAAAATTAATTAATTAACTAATTAATCTCAATTACATATTTTCCTTGAAGAACTATTTTTTTTTCAAATATGCCCTTTCACTGATTTATCCCAATTTATATTTTTTGTACCCTGATTTTAGCACGAGTCCATGCACTTAGTTCGGGTATAGCTAGCAGATAAATATACAGAGAAACAACCAAGGAGAATGGTATCTGATTATTATCCACGTGGACAACTCGAGATTCATAGTGGTCATACGTGGTGTAAGGCGTCTTGAGTTTATCCCGAACTAAGGACGCAATGGCTGTGAAGCGTGAGCTCATAATTTTAAATAGTTGTCGAAGCACGAGCTTGGAGGGGATATCCAACTCGCGATAATTCTAGTATATTGCATACCCGCAGATCCCCAGAGATTCAGGATCCCTTTATACGTCTATTTATGACCAGGCTGTCATATTTATTATCTGAGATAGCGGGAACCTGTTTATTCTATTATCAAATCATATCCCAATATAAATGGGAATTATTTGTATTAAATGTAATCATTATGTAAATGTGTGATTGACTCATGTGGTTACCCAAACCTGTCCATGGAATTTCCTTATAAATACTGGGAATATTGGAGAGGAAAAGGGACCATTATTCTATAATACAAAAACTCTGCCAAAATAGAGAGAAAAACAACAATAATATTGACTCGTGGACTAGGTGGATTTTAACCACTGAACCACGTAAAAATTATGTGTTCTTGAGTGAATTCATATTATTATTCATTACGGTTTAATATTAAGCACTAATCTGCCCTATTATTTCTTAATACATTGTTGGTGAAAAACTACGTCAACAGTTTGGTGCTTACATTGAGAGAAAATTAGTGCTTCATCAAAATCCCAGTCGATTATCATCATGGTGCTCACTCGTTCAATGCACAATAATGAGATAGAACAGCCTGGTGGGCAGGAGGCCCACCGTACTGCTATTTCGAATGAACATGGCCCTGAGATTCAGCAGCATCCGGGAAAACAACTGGCGGGTCATGACGACATTGGGAGTTCGACGTCATTACCACCGAATCCAAATCCAGACTACTTAACTGCCGTCAAATTGGAAAACATGCAATTGAGAAGCCATCTCGCTAAGGCAAACAACCAGATTGAGGTGGTTTTGGCTCGGTTACCCCTTCTTACAACCGACGTTAATGTCGGAAAGAGGCAAAGTGGGTCTCACAAGTCCCACAAGAATAATCAATCCAAACCACGTAGATCAGTCAGAACGGCCACCCCAAGTTCTGTACCCACAGGGCGAGATCGCCAGAATGCTCAACCCAGTGGCCCTCATAGGGGTAATCAGCATGTCAGTCAGCTAGTTAGAACCGCAACCCCAAGTTTGGTGCCTCTTTCACAAGTCCCTAGAAATGCCCATGGAAATCAATGAGGAGGGGCTGGGACAGGCTCACAAAGAAAAAATGTTCCAAAAAAACCCTCCTACGTCGCGATCAGATCGTCAGGCGCAGAGAGCTAGACACAATGGAGTAGACTATAGGCGGGCTAATTTAGTCCACCCTGATGGAACAAGGATTGCCTCATCAATAAGGCATCCCCCGTCACCTATAAGACATTCGACGCCACCTCATCCTACACGGAACATTCCAGCTTATGGAGACAGTAGAAGAAATCCTCCCCCATCTGCCAATACTTACATCCCACGGACATGTGCTGAAAATTCAGATCCTCGACCCCAACCGCGAGCTATAAGCTTCGCAAATGGGAGTTACTGTACCGAAAGTCATCGCAGTGGTAGGTACAAGGGCGACCTAAGAAATCAGTTGAGTTCGGCATAGTGCCCTTGGTACGATCCACAGCTCGAATTGTGCAATAGTCTGAATTCGCAGAGGAGGAATCCTGCTCAAAATAAAGATATTAGTTATACTCGACAAGAGGGAGGTCCATCCATAGTACGCGATAATGGGAATAATCCCCCACAAAACCAAGCTCGAGCTTTGAGGGATAGTAACCAATCAAATGCATACGATAGGATGGGAGCTGTTCGGGTAACCTAGGGACCAGAGACCAAACCCTCGAGAGACTAGCTCTGATGGAAGAGCAAATGAAGAAGATTTTATTTGGAAAAGACAAAGAAGATTGCGACTCAGAGGATGAGCTCGAGCCTTTCACTCCAAATATTGCGGCAGCCATATGTCCGGTAGGCTTCAAAATGCCACACTTGTCAAAATTTGATGGAGATGGAGATCTGTCAGGCAACCTTGGAATGTTTAACACCATGATGATGGCCCACAATGTCAGACTCGATCTAAGGTGTATTTTATTCCCTGCAACATTGATCGGACCATCAAGACAATGGTTTAAGAAATATAAAAGGCATTCCATAATATCATGGAAGAAGTTTTCTTCTGAGTTAAAAAAAGCATTGCGAGCTTCACAAGCAACTCGGGTTGATACCAATTCACTGGCCAACATAAATCAGCAACCCAGTGAGACGTCGAAAGCATATCTAAGTAGGTTTGCCAATGTTAATGCACAGGCTAAGGATGCTGATGACAGCTCTAAGTTAATGGCACAGAGGACATGAATTCTCGTCGGGGCGACCTATGGCCAGAACTCCAAAGAAAAGGAGTTAAGAGTGTGGACGAATTCTTGGCCCGAGCTCAAGAGTAGATTAATCTAGAGGTGGCATGAGCTTCCATTGCGGGAACTAGCCAGACCCCCGTCCAGCGTGTTGGAGCGGTAACGGACGATGCAGCTAAGGCTCAAACCGTTAACCAGAATAACCAAGGGGGAAATAACAAAAGGAAGGGAAATGGCAAGGGCGACCAGAGCGGGATGAAGAAAAATAAGTCTGGGGATAAATTCATTCCTGTTGCACTACTTATACCGACCTAATGGACACTAGGGAGCGTATCTTCTTGGACAATTCTACTCGCCTTCCATGGAAGAAGCCATAGCCATGGAAGAACCAGAGGGCGAAGAGAGATTCTTCAAAGTTCTGTCGATTCCATAATGACATCGGGCATAACACTGATGACTGTCGACAATTGAAGGATGAGATTGAAACTCTCATTAGAGCAGGACCTTTGGCCCAGTACACCTGAAATTAGGTGGTCCCTAATCAGCCCACTGGACCAAACCCTCCATCAGTCCCCGAAGCTCCAATAAGTCAAACCGAAGCTCAAGCAAATCATGTTGTTCCTCCTCCGATAGTAGGGGGAGATATTACTACCATTTCAGGAGGACCTCATTTGGCAGGAACGGGCATCGGGGCCCAAAAGAGGTACATTAACGAATTGAAGTCCCATAACGGAGTGGAGTTCGTCCCGGAGCAGCGGTTATCAAAACAACAATGATTGGAAAAGCAACCAATCATTTTTTACAGAAGAGGATACTGGCCACGTCCAATTCCCACACAACGATCCCTTAGTCATAACCATTCAGCTCGCCAACCAGAGTGTTTAGAGGACACTAGTAGATAACAGAAGTTCTGTGAACCTACTTTTCAGGTCAACCTTGGAAAAAATGGGGTTGTCTGTAACAGATTTGAAGGCGACCTCAATGACCCTTTACGGGTTTTCTAGTGAAGGGTCGGCAGCCATCGGGATGATTGGATTGGTAGGGACATTGCGAGAAGACTCGCGAACTATTTCCAAGTTACTTGAGTTTATGGTAATTGATTGTCCAGCTGCATACATTTTGGGCTGACTTGTGTTGATGGCGTTTGAAGCCATAACCTCTATCTACCACGTAACAATAAAATTCCCCTCAGATGTGGGAATATGCACCATCAGAGGTGATCAGCTCGCTGCCAGAGAGTGCAATAGCATTTCTATGAAGGGAAAATCACAACCCGGGTAGCAAGCTATGGTCATAAATGACGGAGGTAAGGAGTCCCAAGAAGTAGAAGTTACTTGTGGGATAGAAGAACCTCAACAAAAAGAGGATAGGACGTCGCCCAACGCGATGACATTGACCTACGAATGGGCGAAGACAGGTCAGGTGTAACGCCCTAGATAGCCAAGACCATTACACTGTGTGTTTATAAAGGTGCAAGACTTGCTAATCAAGTCATTTAACTCAAAACGTGTCACTGAAACTATATTAGCACTAGGGTTAAAAGATTTTGGTCTCAAAAGCTTCATTTCTTATAAACAAGCATTCTTTTTACATGGGATCCCATAAGTAGTAAAGTTAAAGACCGTTTACAAAAGATTCAAGATTTAAATACAGTTGCTAGCCAATCTAAGGTAAAACAGACAAATAGGCTTTTCTCGTCTTGTTCCATTCCTCGGTCGTGGCGGCCGATCAACTGGTTATGTACATTCAGTTCTAAAGCTCTCCATCTTAGGACTGGTCCAACTTTCCTTTGCCTTTACCTGCACCACGTAGAACCCGTGAGCCAAGGCCCAGCAAGAAAACACAATAGCAGAGCATAATCATTAAGCAAATAACCAGATAGCTCGCACAGTATAAACATATACTCAACAGTTCAGACATTCACGTTGTTCAAGTATTCAGCATACCAAGCACATCATCTCATATCATTAATCAATTCACATATGAAAACCAGGGTTAACGCCCTTAGGTCGCACCCTCTATTTATCCCACTGACTCTGGCCCGCTTAAACCGAGCTCAGTGAATATTAAGCTGTCCTCAGCTACCAGTGGCCAAGTCGCGCCCTGTGCACAATTATTATTTACGGCACCCTTAGGCCTTTTATCACATGTCCCATGGCATAATACCATCTATGACATCGTACAGATATAGGGAGCTCTTAGTCCCATCACAAACACATAATCGGGTGCAGTTTTCTTACTTTTAGATTTGCTTGCTTTGTTCAATTCGATCCTCGAGCACGATCCTGTCTGAGCCCTAGCTTACACCTAGTCACAGCCATAGATCAGAATCATCACCAAATGTCAAATCCAAGACCTAGCCTCGGGACCAATCCTGAGCCCTCGAGAGGCCCTAATTCCACCAAACGGGGTGGTGGAATCAAACCCCGAAGCCCCGGGCAAAAATCCTTAGAAATAACCCAAAAACCCCTTTTTGGAAATAGGGTAGTGCTACAATGCCCTAAGGAGAGTGTTATAGCGCTACAAACAGATCCAAAGGGCTCTGGAACTTTGGGACCTAGCGCTGTAGCGCCCAGTGACTAGCGTTGTAGCGCTAGTCACACCACAACCCAGCACAACTTTTTCTCCTTTGAATTTTCCCGAGCCAAACCTACTCAAAACTCAACCAAACTTCAAAAAAAGCCTCCCAACATCCTCAACTCATCCCATAAGTCCCAACCACACAAAACTCAATCACATGCACCCCAAATCTCAAAATTCACCATGGCTGATCCTAGAGCTCAAAACTCAACTGAAATCAACTGAAATCACAGAACTTGAACTAGAGTTTCTTACCTTTGATGGATGAGCTCAACCTAAGCTGTCTTCCACACTTGCTTAGCCTTCACCTCCTCAAAGCTCCAGCCTCAATCTCCCTAGAATTCCCACCAAAGCTCAGCTCAAAATCCATGTTTACATAAAACCAGAAACTGAAGAAAAACAACCTTAGACCTTACCTCAAGTGGATGGACTACTCTTTCTAACTCCTGAAGCCAGTCCAAGGACCCTAGCCTCAAGCTCCTGCCTAGACTCTCCCTGAGTTTCAGCTCCAAATTCCTTCAAAAATGAGGAAGAAACCTCCAACCGAGAGAGAGAAAGATAGACTCCTTATTCCCTTCTTTTTTTCCTTTTCCTCTCTTTCATTCCTTTAGACTTCTAATACCTTCTACATATTCCACTAAGGTATAAAGCCTAATAATACTTATCCCTTATAAGCCAAATTACCAATTTTCCCTCCCTTTATTCCTAAGCCTTTAATCAAGATAGGGGCATTTTGGTCATTACACCCAATTCCTGCTAATTCCTCGAATGTCTGTAATGTTTACCGCTTACTTCCCGACACCTAACTAATCACCAATTATATTCCTCAGTATCAAAATAGACTCCAATATATTCTCTAAATTCCCATAAATACCTCCAGGCTAGCCCCGAGCCGGGTATAAATCCCCACCATGACTTTTTCGTTAAACCGCTCACTAGGATCGTCTTGAGTCACAGATTACAAATATATCCACATAATAATATGGTCTTGACAATTTATCACAAATATATACAATTATGCCCTCAACGGTCTAAAATTATGATTAAGCCCTTCTAACCTAATAAAGGCCTACATGCATTCTAGTACACATAGTCATGCATCACAAATATTCAAATAATCATATAACATGCTTTTAAATCATTAAATCACATATAATCCAGTTATGCCCTCCCGGCATACTAATCAAGGCCTTTAAGCCTTATTAGTAAATTTGGGTCGTTACATCAGAACTCCAAGCCATAGAGGAGCTCGAGGAAGTAAACATTGACCCTAAAGAAGCTTCAAGAGTCGTAAAGGTTTGGAAGAATCTTGACAATAAAAGGAAGAAGGAGCTGGTAAATTTCTTACAGGACAATATGGACGTTTTCGCCTGGTCACATGAAGATATGGTGGGAATAAGTCCGAGTGTAATCATGCACACCTTAAATTTGGACAAGAATGTGCCTGCAAAATCCCAAAAATGGAGACGCTTGGGAATGGTTCGAGCTGAAGCTCTTGAGGAAGAAGTAGCTTGACTATTAAAGTGCGGGTTTATCCGCGAGGTAAAATACCCGATCTGGGTCGCCAATCTCGTGCTGGTCCCAAATCCAAATGGGAAATGGAGGACCTGTATCGACTTCTTCGATCTAAATAAAGCTTGTCCCAAGGATTGTTTTCCACTGCCAAGGATTGATCAGTTGGTAGATGTCACGGCAGGTCACGAGCTCATGTCCTTCATGGATGCGTATTCTGGATATAACTAGATCCCTATGAATCCTGCAGACTAGGAACATACTAACTTCATGACCCCAAATAACGCATATTGTTATAAAGTTATGCCCTTTGGGCAAAAGAATGTCGGAGCAACATATTAGTGCTTGGTCAACAAGATGTTCGCTAATAAGATTGGGAGAAATATGGAAGTGTATGTCGACGATATGCTTGTCAAATCAAAGACTGTCGATAACCATGTATCTGATCTAGAAGAATGTTTTGGAATCTTAAGGATGTATGACATAAAGCTGAATCCTCAGAAGTGCACTTTCGGAGTGGCATCTAGAAAATTTATGGGTTTCATAGTCAACATGAGAGGGATAAAGGAAAATCTTGAGAAAATCAGATCATTGTTAGAAATGCCCTCGCCTAGGTCGCGTAAAGAAGTTCAAAGCTTGACTGGAAGGGTGGTGGATTTGAATCATTTTATTTCAAAATTCACTAACAAGTGTCTGCCATTCTACAACTTGCTCAGTGGAAACAAAAAATTTGAGTGGATTGAGGAGTGCGAATAGGCGTTCCTCAGCCTAAAAATGCACCTGGCCGAGCCCCAAGTGTTGTCTAAGCATATATCTGGAGAACCTCTATTCCTTTATCTAGCCATGATAGAAAATTCAATCAGTGCCGTGTTAGTTCGAGAAGAAGCCGTGCTAAAAAACAAGTTTATTATATAAGCAAGAGATTTCTCGGAGCTGAGTCACGATACCCACTGATAGAGAAACTGGCATTCTGTGGCTTCTAGGAAGCTCTGGCCATATTTCCAGTCCCATTCAATCAACATCATGACCGACCAACCTTTAAGGCAGGTTTTGCAAAAACATGAAACCTCAGGATGTCTTTTAAAATGGGCTATCTAGCTTAGCCAATTTGAGATATTGTATGTGCCATGGACCTTAATCAAAAGTCAAGCCCTTGCTGATTTTATGGCTAAATGCACTGGATTTCAAGAGGAGCTATAGAAGGAGCTGGTGCAGGAGTTACGGAAAATATTCGTGGATGGATCATCAAACGAGAACGGATCGACAGTTGGGATCATCTTAATCTCACTAGAAGGGCATCGATTTCATACAGCTCTTAGATTCGAATTCGTAGCATCCAACAATGAAGTCGAATATGAGGCCTTACTAGCTGGACTGAGAGTGGCAAGGGAGCTCAAGGTAAAAGCCGTCCAATGCTATAGTGATTCTCAGCTCGTGATCAAATAGGTATTAGGAGAATATCAAGCTCGAGGTACCAAGATGGTGGCCTACCTAGCTAAGGTGAGGGGAGAACTGTCTGAATTTGAGTAGAGTTCTATTGAACAGATACCCCGCAAGCAAAATTCTAATGATGATGCCTTGGCATAACTTGCCACCACAAAAGAAGCTGAGACATTGAATGTAGTACCAGTGAAGTTCTTGGAGAGTTCAAGTGTAACAGAATAAATGATAGAAGTCAAAATGATTGACACAAGACCGACCTGGATGACTCCCATAATGGAATACCTCACAACAAGAAAGCTACCTGACGACAGAAAAGACGCAAGAAAAATACTTTATCAAGCTTCGCAATACGTAATACTGGATGGAACCTTGTATCGACATCTTCATTCATTCCCTCTCCTATGATGTGTTCTACTCGAGGAAGCCAATACCATTTTACAAGAAATACACAAAGACTTTTGTGGAGATCATGCTGGGGGGTAAAACCTAGCACTGTAAATACTGAAGCAGGGCTATTTTTGGCCCACTTTAACGAAAGACTCAATCTTGTACGTTCAGAAGTGTGACAAATGCCAGCATTTCTCCATAGTTTCCTGAGCTGCTCTGGTTGAGCATACGATATTTCATCGCCATGGACATTTTGCGGTAGGGGGAATCGACCTAATAGGTTCCCTACCTATGGGAAAGGGGGGAGTTCGTTATGCGGTGGAGGCGATCGACTATTTCATGAAGTGGGTAGAAGCCGAGCCTCTGTTAACCATCACTTCAAAAAGAGTCCTGGACTTCATGGTGAAGAGTATTATATGTCGATTTGGGTTTCCTAGAAAGATCGTGTCAAACAATGTGACACAATTCGACAGCGATCTCTTTATTGATTTTTGTGAAAAATATGGCATTACGAAGAGTTTCTCCTAAGTAGCGTATCCGTAGGCTAACGGGCAAGTCGAGGCTGTGAACAAATCCCTAAGGGAAAGCTTGAAGGAGAGGTTAGATGAAGCCAAAGGAGTATGGCCCGAACAACTCTCACAAGTACTTTTCCCCTACCGAACTTCTCATAGAACCCCCACGGGGCATACTCCTTTTTCCTTAACTTTCGGAAGCGAGGACGTGCTTCCAGTCGAAGCCATGGTAGCCACTCATAGGAAAAGTACATTTAATCAAGAATAGAATGACGAGATGCTTAATGCATCTCTCGATCTAATTAAAGTAAAACAAGAGGAATCGCAGTTATAGCTCGCTCATTATCAACAAAAAATCACTCGCTATTTCAATTCTAA
This sequence comes from Humulus lupulus, assembly GCF_963169125.1. Classification (NCBI taxonomy): domain Eukaryota; kingdom Viridiplantae; phylum Streptophyta; class Magnoliopsida; order Rosales; family Cannabaceae; genus Humulus; species Humulus lupulus. The sequence goes on along the minus strand of NC_084802.1, from coordinate 250,593,291 downwards.
AGTTAAGAGGCGCAGATTTGGACTGGGCGATCTAGTTCTCCGAAGGGTCTTTATAGGAATAAGGATCCTAAGGACGGTGTGTTATGCCCGAAATGGTAGGGCCATATCAGGTCGTTGAAGTTTTGCGTGAAGGAACTTTCAAGATAGCTTGACTAAATGGGGCAGTAGTCTCGCGAACCTGGAATGCCCTGCCTTTGAAAAAGTATTATCAGTAGTACCAGCATCAATGTAAGACTTATTTATAAAAGCCATTTGATTAAATAATAGATGGATTATTAAATAATTTTTTTAAGGTTGTATTAGTTCGTGTTCTAATATTTGTAAAAGCAACCAAGAAAGTTTCCACTTTCTGGTTACTTGGGAGGGCACATAACCTGAGATTGGAAAAATTAAGCCTACTTGATAAGATTAATAAACTTAGAAGCTTGGAAAAATTGATTATTCAACGACTTTTTTAAAGCTCGAGTTTTTAATAAACCTAGCGCGAACTAAGTTTATGTCATTTAAAACCCTGGACATAACCAGGTTCGAAACTTATAAGCTTGGAAAAATTGAGTATTCAATGGCTTTTTAAAGCTCGAGTTTTCAATAAATCTAGCGCGAACTAAGTTTAACTCATTTAAAACCCTTGACATAACCAGGTTTGAAACTTAGAAGCTTGAAAAAATTGAGTATTCAATGACTTTTTAAAGCTCGAGTGTTCAATAAACCTAGCGCGAACTAAGTTCAAATCATTTAAATCCTTGGTCATAACTAGGTAAAAAAATTGGAAATTTGGGAAAATTGAGTATTCAACTACTTGTTAAAGCTCGAGTGTTCAATAAACCTAATACACACTAAGTTTAAATAATTAAAAAACCCTGGATATAACTAGGTTAGAGGTCTAAATCTTAACAGGTATGATGCAAATAATCAAACAAAAACTTGGATATAACCAAGCTCGATAAAATCTATCACGATCTAAAAATCGATTCCTAAAATCTCGAATGTACAAGTCTAAGGATTCATAAGCATGAGAGATAATAAAGGAAAGATAAATGGATCAAAAGTTAGATATATATTAAGATAGGACAAAAAAATTGAGCTTGAAGGAAATTATTTAATATCTAAGAAACTGATAAATAATTACAAAGAAAAACAAATACAAAGGAGATATCATTGGGCTCCATCAGCTCGCCTCGAAGATGTGACCTCCTCGTCATCTCCCTTCACCATTTTGGATACATCACCAGTCTCTGACAGTTCTTCCAAGAGTCAAGCCTTGAATTTTGCAAGGTACAGATCCCACAGCCCGGGTTCCTTGAAAGAGAAGTTCCCATCCAGGTTGAAGGCTCAGCAATGGTACAACATCTCCTCCATGGCTGATGATGACGCTGCCTTTTCTTCTTTGGCTGTGACTTAGGCCTTGAGCAGTTTTTCTTTGACCTTAGCAATCTCATCCTGAAGTTGTGCAGTTTGAGCTTGGGAGGCACATAGTGCAGTCTTTGCAGCCTGCTCCTTTTCCTGGAACGTGGCGAGAGCATCTTTGGCATCATGGTCATTCTTCTAAGCAGCTGTCAAAGCAGCTTTGGCGGCCTGCTCACCTTCTTGGGCAACAGTCAGGGCAGGTTTTGCACCGTCCAGCTCGGCTTAGAGCTCCTCATTTCTGGCCCTAGCACGAGCTATGCTGTGGTACTGAGCCAGGGCAGACTACAAAATAACAAAACAAGTCAGAGATATACACCTAGTCACGGTAAAAAAAAATTCACCAAGGAAAGAGAACTTACAGTGAGGCTCATTCCCATGGCAGATTCCATGACATTCTCTGGGCTGCGTTCCTCGATGGTGCTCAGGTTCCTCACGCTGGCTTTGTAGGCCTGCCCCACCATATGGCTCGCAGTCTCATAGATGATACCGTGAAAGGCTTCAGGGATCTTTTCCAGGTTCTGAGGATCTACTAGTATCCAGACAGTGGAGCTGGGGAGGAGGGGGCATGACTCGAGGTAGGGGGGGAGGAAGCTGTCCAACAGCGACATTGGTCAGTGGAGCTGGCTCCTGAGTCAAGCTTGTGTCTTTATTCTTGGAGGGGGACTTTGAAGTATTCCCTAGTGCAAGGGTAGTCTTCTTCGACACCCTGAGCCTCTTCACGACGGGGCCTGCGCTGGCTTTCTTAGACTGGAAAGCAGTTCGGAGGTTTGGAGCTCCTGGTTGTTCCGTCTCTTCGCCTAAAAAGAACAAAAGGACTTAGTTCACAAAAATAATGTTTCAAAAAGAATTTATAAAGAAAGAAAGAAAACAAAGATCCTACCCTCTGGGCTGGGGGATGAGTCTATTATCACCAGCTCGGGTGTTTTGACCAGGATAAGCACGACCTCCGACCTTGGAACTAATGGAGGAGAAGGGGAGTCTACAGTTAATACTTCTTGGATCCTAAGGGGTTCAGGTTCTTCATCGGGGCTGAAGTCATCTACATATTGTCTGCATCTAGGGGCAAATGCACCCTGGAGCACAGAAGGCCAAGATCTGCGGTTTGTCCCATATTCTTCAAAAATGGCGGATCTAAAATTTAGGGTGTTGTCAACTATGATTCCGCCCTTAGGATAACTATTGTCATGGCATACCAGTAGGTGGTCTATGCACTGAAGCAGGGTTACGTTTAGATCCAGCTTGGAAGGATGACTGTGGAATTGCTGATTCAGATTATACCAAACTAACCTCAAATTGGCACTAGCCCTATCTAATTCCCTAAAGAGGTATGAGTTACCTTGGCCGGAGGGGCCGGCTGCTGCCCTGATGCAACTCGATCTGGATCGGGTTCCCGAACAGCCTCGGGAGCCCGTCTTTTTTGCACAAGAGGCACATCGGCCTCTTCCTACTCGATGTCCTCACAGAACAATAAGGCCTTTTGAGGAGTGGCGGGAAGCTTGGGGATGGTTGGGAGCGAAGCCCGGGTCCTCAGAGCTAATGTCTACCCCTCTACGATCAGCTTGCATGCCAACATGGCGGCATCGTTCATGACCTGGCAATAGTCCTTTTCGCCAGGGGTAAGTCTGGATAATTTTTCGTACTGACCCCTGAGGGTCACCGACTTTTCCGTCCTCGCCAATATGGCTGCACGAGAAACAAATTTAATCAAGACATGTACAAAAAAAAGAAATATCTTAAAAGGAACAAAAATTCATGAGTTGAATTTACAAGGATAGAAGACTTACACGGTCGAATGAAGTAATGGTGTTCGCAATTTCTGAAGCCATTCAACATAAAGAATAAATCTTTATAATCGTTTGGATGGCTGGGGAGCTAGATGACGGAGGCGGAGTTAGGAAATTGCGTGAGGTAGTAGATTCCATCACTGTGTCCCCTCTAGTCGGGGCTTGATTTGAGGCAGAAGAAGTACAATATGTTTGCCAGGGTGGGGACCTCCCACTCGTGTTTCAGGAACAAGTACTTCCGACCTACCAAAAGTCTATACAAATTTGGGGGGAGCTGGAATGGAGCCAGCTTCATGTAATTCAAGAAATCCGCACAGTATTGGTCCAGGGGAAGAAAGGCCCCAGCCTTCAGGTGCTCATCACTCCAAGCCGCGTAGTCATCTTGGAGAGGGGAACAACTCCTTTCCCCTTTGAACGTAGGTCGGGCGAGGAGAGTTCCAGCTCTGACCTCTATGTTGTGGCTCAACATAATATTATTCACTCTCCCTAGAGTCGTGATCTTAGTGATGATACGCTTAGCCTTGACGTACGCGTTGGGATAGACCATGAGCTCTTTCTCCACCACCGGACCAAAGTGGGGGATGGGAAATTCGGGGGCGACCTTGTAACGCCTTGGATAGCCAGGATCGCTACACTGTGTACTTATAATGGTGCAGGACTTGCTAATCAAGTCATTTAGTCAAAACGTGTCACTAAACCTTATGTGCGAGGGTTAAAATGGTTTTTCTCTCAAAAGATACATTTCATATATTCAAACAGATTTGCATATGGGATCCCAAAAAAAAGAACAGTGTTTAAAAGTTGGTTTACAAAATTTCCACAATACAGATTACCGTCAGCCAGTCTAAGGCAAAACAGACATTTATATCTCTTCCGTTCCTGCTATCCTCTCAATCATGGCGGCTGAGCAGCTGGTCATGTACATTTCTCTCACAGAGCTCTCCAAGTCAGGGCTGATCAAGTTTGCTCTTGCCTTTACCTGCACCACGTAGCACCCGTGAGCCAAGGCCCAGCAAGAAAACACAATACACATCTCAACAATCATAACAAGAGTATATTCCTTTAAGCATGATCAAACACTTAACATTCCACGTTAATCACATAGCATGTAATCAGAATCAAAGATGCTACCAATCATTAATAACAGTCAAATCACATAATAGCTAGGGCCGACAAATTAGGCCGTACCCTCTGTTTACCCCACTCACTCCGACCCGCTTAAACCAAGCTCAGTGCATATAAGTTGTCCTCGGCTACCAATGGCCGAGCCGCGCCCTGTGCGCAAGTGTAACCTTTGGCACTCTTAGGCTGTTGGTTTACCATTTACATGGCATAATACCATCCTTTTCAAAGCATACATATTAGGGAACCGTTAGTCCCATTACAAATACACAACTGGGTGCAATTTTCTTACCTTTGGCCTCCAAGTGTACTAGCTACGAGCGATGCTCCTTGAGCGCGATTCGATCCCCGAGCCCTAGCTTAGCACCTAGTCACAACCAAGATAAAGGATACCATAAAAAATCTTAAAAGAGCTTCTAGACAAAGTTCTAGTCTCCAGAACATTGAACTTCTCCAAACATGGTAAAAGATTCAATCCTGAGCACCCTAGGTTAAATTCCCAAGCCTAGAACCTCAAAATCCTAAAATCCCTTAATGGCCGCGGCATTAGCCACCCATGCAGCGGCATGGCCCCAAACAGAGGCCTCCCAATGCCCAAAAACAGCCAAGGGCCGCGGCCTTACTTAGACCATGCCGCGGCCCGCCCCCCTTCCTCAGCACACATCATCTTTGAAGGGCCGCGGCTGACTAAGAACTATGCCGCGACCCGACCCCTTCGAACGCAGGGAAACCTCCATTTTTTACTCGCAAACCTCATGCAAACTCAACCAAAACTACCCCAATTCCACAACTCAATTACCCAAAAACTTCCCACAAGATTCCAACAACACAACGCAGCTGAAACCTAGACTAGAAACCCATTAAAAACCTATTTCAATCGTTGAAACTTTCTAACTTAAGAACACAAAACCCAGCCATGGTAACACCATAACTCAGCCATTAAACCTTAAATTCGTGCTTACCTCATCCTTGATTAAATTCCTTTGAGAATCCTTGAGCTAATCCTATAAATTCCAGCCACAATCCTATGTTCTATGTTTTTTTCCTTTGAGAGAGAAAGAGAGGAAGAGGAAAGAGTCGGTCTATTTTTATGTTCTACTGTTTTCTGTAGCTCCTTAAGTCTATCCTTAGGCATTTAAGCTAATCCCAAAGCTTGGGGTACCGGAAACGTCCCCGAGGGCAAAATGGTAAAATTCCCCAATATTCCCACCTAGACTTCCTAACCTCAAATATATCTCCAATTATTTGTTTTCATAACCCAGTAATCTAAATAACCATCCGATACCTGAAATACCCCTTGACTTGTCCAAAGTCAAACATTAGGCCCCGTTGTGACTTTCCCGCTATCTATCTCCCTAGGATCGCCTAAAGTCGCCCGCTGCAGATTTACCCACATAATATTGTGGTTCTCACAAACATAACATTTAACCACATTTATATACATATAATCATACAAGAAAGCTTATCATGTAATCATGCATTAAATCAATAAATTCACACATAAACCAATTATGCCCTCCTGACACACTAATCAAGGCCCTTAAGCCATATTAGTGATTTTGGGTCGTTACAGACCTGCTTCCCCTTGTTCTTCTGTTGAGAGGACGAGCTCAAGGCATTCTTCTGTGGAATGTTCTTGTTTTAAGGAGCCATCAGATTGCCTAACGTCAAAACGGCCTAGTTAGTAGGCGACTTAGGTGATCTAAAACTATGACGTGAGAGTACGAAGGACGGAACAATTATTTTGGTTATAAGGGCTAAAGTTAGCTTCAGCCACATCGCGTGAGGCCATACGATATCCTAGGCTACGCACCTCTGTTTCTTAACAGTCCCCTGATATTTAGGGATCCTTGTGTCGGAAATGGCGGGCTATTACTTTCCTCTGAAAAGCAGTTTTATGCAAATATGCTTAAGGAATCGTAACCCTTAAGCTACCTGGTTTTAAACCTAGAAACCTTACATTTTTTTCCCCAAACAGGTATTTCCTAAACCTATTTGATATTAGAACTAGCCCAGATTGACCCAGAAAATTACCCAGTTTTATGCATATCTTGATATTTGGTTTCACTTATGGAGTTTAAAATAAAAACCTATTCCCTATGTACAGTTAGAAATAGCCTACCAGTAACTACATTAGGTGTTGCAGATGAACATGGTTAAGAACATAAATTCTATTTAAGATGAAAAGAGGAAAAAATTCTTCAAACCAAAGAATGAGATACTTAAATAAAATTACGTTCGCATATTGGAGGGAGTAGACTCGGAAACAAGAAGCTCCGGGAAAGCATCTGAATGTTTGCGCATGATGAATGGTTTTGGGGATTATAAGAAAGAAGGGAAGTTTTGGAAGTTCAGAAAAAGGAAATTTTTAAATGCAAAGGTAGTGAAGTTTGAAATTTGACCATCCTATTTATACGTAAATGGTGGAAATTAATCTGGGCCATCCAATTGGGTTAGTTCCAGATCCAAGGGCCAAGATTAAATAGACCAAACAACGACAAAATGTTGATAAGACAATTATTGCAGTCCTCGAAACCCGAACAAACGCCAATTGCGGTACACCACGTGTCCAATACTCGAGTTGTAGGCAGACGTGGTTTTATGTAAGAGAAGTCTAAAAGCCTCTACTGTGTAGGTCAGAAAGTGACAACATCATACACAAGCAAGAGCTTGGGGGGCAAATGTTGTACCCTGATTTTAGCACGAGTCCATGCACTCAGCTCGTGTACAGCTAGCAGATAAATATACAGAGAAACAACCAAGGAGGATGATATCTGCTTATTATCCATATGGACAACTCGAGATTCATAGTGGTCATACGTGGTGTAAGGCGTCCTGAGTTTATCCCAAACTAAGGATGCAATGGCTGTGAAGCGCGAGATCATAATTTTAAATAGCTGTTAAAGCCCGAGCTTGGAAGGGATATCCAGCTCGCGGTAATTCTTTTATATTGCATACTCGTGGATCCCCAGAGATTCGGGATCCCTTTATACGTTTATTTATGACCAGACTGTCATATTTATTATCCGAGATTGTGGGAACCTGTTTATTATATTATCAAATCATATCCCAATATAAATGGGAATTATTTGTATTAAATGTAATCATTATGTAAATGCGTGATTGACTCACGTGGTTACCCAAACTTGTCCATGGAATTCCCTTATAAATACTGGGAATATTGGATAGGAAAAGGGACCATTATTCTGTAATACAAAAACTCTGCCAAAATAGAGAGAGAAACAACAATAATATTGACTCGTGGACTAGGTGGATTTTAACCACTGAACCACGTAAAAATTATGTGTTCTTGGGTGAATTCATATTATTATTCATTACGGTTTACTATTAAGCACTAATCTGCCCTATTACTTCTTAATACACTGTTGGCGGAAAACTGCGTCAACAATATTCTTACTTGGTTTACCAGTGTTTTGGTCAACAACAATGAATCAATTTGAACAAGAGTAAATAATAAATGAGTTGAATTCAAGTTAATGACACCAATGAATTTATAGTTATTTGGTCCTAAGAATTGGCAATAACCTACGTCCACTTGCACTTTTATTAATCAAGAAATTTCTCAGACTAAAGATCAGAAGAAAAAGATTCAACTGAGTTTCCTAAGCCTGAGAGAGAATTTAATTCGACAAAGATTTTGTATGCAAAGTGCACATGAGAGACTAATGCCTATTAGAGACCTCTATTTGTAGAGTCCCTTAGTAGGTCATGGGCATTACAAGCATGAACTAGGCCCTACATGTATAGTGTGAGTTTTTGTTACAACTGATTACAGAATAAAAGAATATGAAAAATAAATTCAAATACCGGTTACATAAATATCCTTTAAAATTTGGGTCATTTTTGTTATCTGACGCATCCTTCGAGCAGGAGCTTCCTTCGAGTAGGAGCTTCCTTCAAGCAACTTTGTTCAGTCATGTGCCATCGACCAATCCCTATTTGTTCGACCAACAAACTTTGTGTAATAAGCCTCAATCTCTTCACGGTGGATAACTTCCTTTATGTTGATTGAGTACATTTGACCAGCTCATGCAACTCGACTATTACACGCAAACTTAATACTTTTTTCTGCCACGTGTCCTTTTTTTATGCCACACCAACATGTCCAATTTTGGGTTATATATTTGCCCCCCAAATTTATCTTAGTGCGCCCAACACATTAAAAAAATGAAGTAGCACTTTTTGCAAGTAATGATGATACTTCTTGATAAAGCAAGTGATAGTTTTGGGTTTCCAAAGTAGGTTCTAGTCACATCCTACAGGGTAATGGTGTCTTCGTTCTGATTGAAAGTAATGATGGTTCAACTTCCTATTCGGCTGACGTCCCATCATCTCAAAAAACCATGATGAATTTTTCCCTGATAACGTAAGTTGCTCGCATGCGGACATGGCTATATATAGAGTTTTCGATCCCACTTCTTTCATCTTCTTCAAACATTCCAAATTTTCTCTTTCCTTCAAAAACTCTCTCAATCTCAAAGTTCTTGTTCCCCAATCTCTGAATCTGGAATCTTTTTCTCAGTAAGTCATCTTCACAATCATCATTCATGTAAGGTTTTTACCACATTCTGATAGTTTTTTCACTGTAATTTTTTACAAAATCTATGGTAATGTTTGAATTTTTCACTTTCATGTTCTTGGTGTTGTTGAGCAATTCGTAGGAAACTTAGAGTTTTTCTTGAAAAATCTTCTATTTTCTTGAGAAAATTGGAGTTTGGGAAGTAGGAAAATCAATTATAGGTATGTTTAATTTTGCACTTAGTGCTAGGAAAATCCATAGAATCAAATAAAATTTTTATTTTTGAACCCTAGAAAAAATGGTGGGAAATTGCCCCCCAAAATGTAAGTGAAAAGGTTTGTGAATAAACTTTTCAATTTCTTTTTGGATCCATCTTGAACCTTGGTCGAATATACCATTGTGTTTGTTCGAGCAACACACTTTAAGGCACACATATGTGGATCGAATAACCACTTCCTCTTTTATTTTTATCAGATGTATGCACGCGATCATTGGGGAAGTGATTATTCAGTAGACCCTGATTTACTCAAAACCTTGGTCGATGATGTCGATTAGAATCGACAAGATTTTATCTCAACCGTGATACTCCCGAACCTTCATTTCAACCTGGGGAGTAATCCCATCAGTATCATTTTCAATTTATCCTTGACTAGGAGTATCGCTGTAAGGTTGACGATTAGCACCAAGGAATAAGGAAATTCCTCCAAAGGACTGGACCTATGTTGTCCATCCTTACTCTGTTGACACTCTCCCAGTGGGAATCCCGACCAGTGGGAGGGCAAAGAGTAGGACTTCTATAGTTGAAGAGGTTGTAAATGTTGCTTTCTGTTCTCCAAATATGGCTAGAGTAATGCAACTAACTAGGCAGAGGGCAGCTACGGTCCCACAAATCACAAGACAGGTGACCTATAACACCCTACTTCCTAAGAGCCATTACTAAGTGAGTTTAAAACGTGCTATTAACTCGCTAATTGAGGTTTTAGTTTAAAAGTGTAAGTAAGCCATAACAAAAGTCACATAATTTGAAAAATGTAGTCATTCATTGAAAGTAATAAAGCAATATACATCTGGAATCCCAAAATACTGTTTAGAAACATTTACAACTAAAAAATATAATTAAGGTCGACTAAACGACAATATTAGGTTTAATAGAAGCATCTCCAAAAAATACCCCTGGCCGTGGCAGCCAGGTAGGCCAAACATGTACGTGTCGCTTCACGCTCTCCGTACTCATGGTTGGTTGACTTTCCCCTTGCCCTTACCTGCACCATAGAGCACCCGTGAGCCGAAGCCCAGCAAGAAAACTACACACAAGCAAATAACATATGCATTGCTACAAATTAGCATACAATAAAACCTCCAACAGGCTAAACACATACGACCATGCCATCCCAGGTGCTTTACTAGGCCCTAGGTTCGCGGTCTACACCATGAGGATGTCCCAGGTATCCTTTAGGGTCTAACCCTAGCTACTCACACTCCGCGTGCTTAACGTTGCTCCCAACCCCTTACTGTGCTCAACCTTGCCGTTCTCGGCCCTCGCCGATCCCGACCCTTGCCGTTCATCACAAATATGCACACATAGCATAATTTAACAAATACTTAATCAATGGGGCTACGCCCTGCATCTCAATCATATAGGGTCGTGCCCTGCAATACAAACTATAGGGCCACGCTCTGCTCTACGGGTATAACAGTTCTCTTACCTGTGTCCCAAGCTTTTTAAGCACCGAAATTTCGAGCACCCTCTAACCCGAGCCTCGTTGAAAACCTAGTCACAACACATACATAACACTCTCGTCACTAACCAATTTATAATTGTACCCAGGAACTAATCCCGTGCTCTCGGGACCTCCAGTTTCCCCACACAAGGTAGTGAAAGCGTCCCCCGAGCCCCCTGAGCCAAAACCCTAAAAAAAAAAAAAAAATCCCCTTTCCTAGAAATGGCCTAGCGCCATGGCACAGCCCTATAGGGGCCGCGGCGCCCAATAGGGCCCCCATGTTCTAATTCAACCCAGCGCCGCGGCACGGAAGAACAGGGCCGCTGCGCTCATACACGAACCTAAAAAACTGGGTTTTTCCCAACATTTTTCCCGAGCCAAAACTCATCCAAATCACCACCAAGGTACAGCGAAGCCCCAATGTGGCCTAGAACCCCAAATAAACAGTATGGAAACTCAAAAATACCAACAACAAACTCAAACACTCAATCAAACCCAAGAATCACATAGTGGTGTAAAACTCCACAAACTTAAACCACACTTTACAAAATTTAAACCATCCTCCAGAAAACTTAAACCACCACAATAAATAAACTTCATAAATGCATGGAATTCTTACTTCTAGTAGATATTCGACCTTGAGCTACTTTCAAATCCAGCCCCAAGCTTAAATACACAAATTCCTAAGCTTACCTCTAGTAGAAATTCGACCCTGAGCTGCTTTCCTTAGTTAAAGCCTGTCTACTACTAAAGCCAAATGACACAATTGCCCTCCTCTCTAACTTAGATTCTAACTAATCCTCAAGGGCAGCCTAGACTTTTCCTTATCCTCTTGCAAGAATGCCACATTCCCACTTAATTTCCCACCTATAACAACTATCCTTAAGAGTTACTTATAGTTACCCAAGTTACCAAAGTGCTAGTAACCACTAATTATGTAACGACCCCAAATTCGCTAATGAGGCTTAAGGGCCTTGATTAGTGTGTCAGGAGGGCATTATTGGGTTAAATGTGATTTGAATGACTTTATTGACTTAAATGCATAATTGTGTGATTAAAATGCTTGTATGATTATATTGGTATTAATGTTATATATATATGGTATTGTGAGAACCACGTTATTATGTGGGTAGGTCTGCAGAGCACGACTCGAGGCGATCCTAGGGATAGATAGCGAGGAAAAGTCACAACAGGGCTTAACAGTGGACTTTGGATAAGTCAGGGGTATTTTAGGTATCCGGTAGTTATTCAGACTATGGGGTTATGAAAATAAATATATGGAGATATATTTGAGGTTAGGAAGTCTAGGCGGGAATATTAGGGAATTTTACCATTTCGCCCTCGGGGACATTTCGGTACCCCGAGCCTTGGGATTGACTTAACTAATTAGTGATAGACTAAGTAAAACATAGAACTCGGTGGAAAAAAAGTTAGAACCAACCTTCATCCTTCTCTCTCTCTTTCTCTCTCAAAGGAACCACAGAAGCAAGAGGAAATTGGCTGGGAAATTCAGAGAAATTGAGCTGAGGCTTTGGGGATTAGCTCAGGGTTAGCTAAAGAATCTAATCAAGAGTTAAGGTAAGCTTCAATTTTTATTTTTGGTGGTTAAATTCTTTGTACATGGCTGAGTTATAAGTGTTTATGGGTTTTGGCATTAAAGGTTGAATTTGAGGCTCGAACCTTGGAAGTTAGGTCAGAGAACTCTTGGAGAAGTGGTTCTGCAGCTGAGGTAAGCTATAATCTAAGGTTTGATGGTTGAGTTATAGTGTTTTCATGGCTGGGTTTTATTTTTTTAAGTTAGAAAGTTTCAGTAATTGAAATGGGTTCTTGATGGGTTTCTAGCCTAGGTTTCAGCTGGGTTGTGCTGTTGGAATCTTGTGGGAAGTTTTTGGATAATTGAGTTGTGGAATTGGGGTAGTTTTGAGTGAGTATGCATGAGGTTTGAAAGTTAAAAATGGAGGTTTTTCTGGGTTCGAAGGGGTCGGGCCGCGGCATAGTTCTTGGTGAGCCGCAGCCCTTCAAAGCTGATGGGTGCTGAGGAAGGAGGGCGGGCCGCAGCATGGTCTAAGTAGGGCTGCGGCCCTTACCTGTTTTTGTGCTTTGGGAGGCCTCTGGTTGGGGCCATGCCGTGGCATGGATGGCTAATGCCGTGACCCTTAAGGGATTTTGGGATTTTGAGATTCTAGGCTTGGGAATTTAACCTAGGGTGCCCGGGATTGAATCTTTTACCATGTTTGGTGAAGTTCAATGTTTCGAAGACTAGAACTTTGTCTAGAAGCTCATTTGAGATTGTTGATGGTATCCCTTATCTTGGTTGTGATTAGGTGGTAAGCTAGGGCTCGGGGATCGGATCGCGCTCAAGGAGCATCGCTCGTAACTAGTTCACTTGGAAGCCAAAGGTAAGAAAACTGCACCTGGTGGAATATCTGTAATGGGACTAATGGTTCCCTATTGTGTATGCTTGAAAGGATGGTATTATGCCAGGCAAGATAATTAGTGAACCAACGGCCTGAGGGTGCCAAGGGTTACACTAGCGCACAGGGCGCGGCTTGGCCACTGGTAGCCAAGGACAACTTAATATGCACTGAGCTCGGTTTAAGCGGGCCGGAGTCAGTGGGATAAACAGAGGGTGCGGCCTAAGTTGTAGGCCCTGATTATTGTGTGATATGAATTTTATAAGTGATTGATTGCATCCATGATTGTGAATATATGCTGAGTGCTTGGTGTGGATTATTTGGTGAAATTACATGCCTAGTGAATTTATTATCTGTTATTATTGTTTGTGTTACATATCTTGTTTTCTTGCTGGGCCTTGGCTCACGGGTGCTACGTGGTGCAGGTAAAGGCAAGGGCAAGCTTGATCAGCCTTGATTTGGAGTGCTCGGCGAGCAGAATGTACATGGCCAGTTGCTCAGCCACCACGGTTGAGGTTTAGGCAGGGACGCGAGACCCAGAAATTGTCCATTTTTCCTTAGTATGGCTCACAATTGTTTGTATTATTTTGGGAGTCTGTAATCCAACTTTTAATCTTTGTTTCTTTTGAGATCCCGTGTATATAACTGCTTAATTATATAAAATGAAACTTTTGAGACCAAAACCTTTTTAACCCTAGCTCGTACATGTTTAGAGACACATTTTTAAATTAATGACTTGATTAGCAATTCTTGCACCAATATAAGTACACAGTGCAGCGGTCTTGGCTAACCAGGACGTTACAACTTTGTATCAGAGCATCCTAGGTTTAAGGGTTCCTGAAGACAGGCTGAACATGTACATTCGCTGCTAGAGACAAGCTCAAATCAGGGTTTGGTACTGTGACTGTGAGTTTATGTGCTTATATGCCTATAATGAATTATGATTGTTGTTATCTGTTGGATTAATAGGGAGCATGAGATACTGATAGGGCCTGACCCTTGACTGTTGTGTGAGAATATTGAGGCATGTTTATTAGCATAGCCGTGCATGTATATGAATATTTGGAAGATTAACTGCGTATTGTGTATGGATAAATGTTTTGTACATAGCTATTGTGTAATGAGATTGGAGGCGTGCTTATTAGCAGCCAGTGCATGAGGATGGATGCTTATATGTTGATTGTTTGTGATTGGTTATGTTCTATTGGTGGATCTTGGAGAAGTTTTTACCCTGTCATCATGGTCTGACTGCCGAGTCGTTATTTGCAGATTGACTTGGATAGCTATGTGTCCAAGAAAATCTACGCGACTAGCTGGCACTAGGTCCGGGACATGGGGTGATGACTAGGGCCAGATTCCTCCGCCAGTTCCTGAGAACTGGCAGTAGTTAATGGAAGAAATGCAGGCTCGATTATAGAGTCAGGATGAGAAAATCCTTATTTTGCGACAGCAGGCTCCATCAGAAAATGCTGCACCTATTGTACCACCTGCAGTGGTACCAGTTGTGCAGTCAGGGGAGGTTGGGAACATATGGGAGTCATTGTATGAGCGGTTCAGGAAGCAGCAACCCCCAATCTTTGAGGGTGGACCGGATCCATTGAAAGCTGAGCAATGGCTAACTATGATTACTACAATTCTGGATTTCATGAGGATAGAGGGCCATGATAGAGTGGCCTATGCCACTTATATGTTGAGGGAGGATTCCCGCATCTGGTGGGAAGTGGCTTCGCAGACCAGGGATGTTACTACTTTAAGTTGGGAAGGTTTTAGAGACTTGTTCAGTTAGAAGTACTACAATGTTGCCGTCAGGGCATTAAAGGTCAATGAGTTCATGAGTCTGGTGCAGGGCAACATGACTTTGACTGAATATGCCCTAAAATTTGATAGGCTTGTGAAGTTTGCACTAGATCTTGTGCCTATTGATGCTGCTAGGCAAGATCGATTTATCAGGGGGCTTAATGCTATGATAGCCCGAGATGTCAAGATCACAACGGTACCTGGAGGAACAACTTATGCCCAGGCTGTTGAGAAGGCTCTTACTGTTGAGGAAGCAAAGAATAAGATATGGAGGGAAAGTGCGGTGAGGCTTGAGGGCCGCAGAGCGGTGCCTCCTTATTCAAGGGTAGGTAGGGGCGGAGGCCCCAGTGACTTCAAGAGAAAGGCTCCTGACACTTCGACCGCTGCTGGTCCTGATAGGAGGAGTCGGGGTGGTCAGGGTGGTGGCGAGGCATGGCGAACCTATCCGGTGTGTTCGAGGTGTAGAAGACGCCATCTGGGCTAGTGTTGGGCCAAGGCGTGCTTTGTGTACGGAGCAGTAGGGCATCTCAGGAAAGACTGCCCAACGGTGAAGAAAGGTGAAGCAGGGAAGGTAGATAGCTTGACTCTAGCCCGAGTATTCACCTTGACTCAGGCAGAGGCCGAAGCTAGTCCCTCGGTAGTGACAGGTCAGCTTTCTAGCGCTGGCACTCCTTTTACTGTATTGATTGATTCTGGTGCTACACATTCCTTTGTTTCTAGTAGAGTGATTGATAGATTGTGTAGACCTAGTGAGTATTGGATTGCAGGGTTTGGGACTTTATTGCTTATCGTGGAACTGGTAGTTTCTAGGAGATGGATTAGGGCATTGCCAGTGATGATTGATAGTAGGGAACTTTCGGTGGATCTGATTGAGCTAGATATGGAGGATTTTGATATGATCTTAGGGATGGATTGGTTGGTCAAATATGGAGCTACTATTGAGAGCTAACGAAGAAGACGTTAGTGAAGAAATAGGGCAGAACGAGCCGCCCTAGTCGACCCCAACCCCTACAAGGAGAAGAACAGGGGTTCTTAGCATCGGGGAGTAGGAGGATACTCCTCGTGCCAAGATGCAGTAGCCCCTAAAGTCAGAGGAAAAGACAAACAAGTTCTAGTCGAGGATCCCTTGCACATCTCTATTTCTTCTACTAACGACAAGGAATGAATTCATTGTAATGACTTAGAATATAACAATACTTCACCAGTAGGTAATTGTAGGTGTAAACTTTTTATCTCACTCTCAGAAATGAACCAGAGGTAGAGATTTTTAATACTTTCCAGGAAGATCTTTCCTGGTCGAATAGCTCTTCTTTTTTATGTTGTTTCTTGAGGAGTAGTGTAGATATGGGTACCATACTTACTTAATAATTGTTCTACTCGTTTGTTCTATTATTTCTGTGTTGAATTTTTCTAACATATTCGCTATTGATTTCAGCCATGTCAGAATCTACGACCTATAACCATTATACCTCGGCCTCCCCTGAAGAAGGCTAGGCGTGAGAAAAGCCACTACTGATACTTGAACAAGCAGGGACCATCCTTAAACAAATCAGCCTATTTATGATCTGCCTACTCCAGTAGATCCTCCTGCAACAAGCCAAGCTCCTCCTCCTACAAACCAAACGTCACCTTCCATGAGCAGGTCCCGTACTCGCTCAGCAGTCGATCCCAGCACCTCCACCACAATACACCAAAAAAATAAGTCTTTCGCCCAGGAGATCAGAAATCAGGTAACAAAATTGTCATAGCACGGTTTAAGTGCTGAGGCATTTTCTGCCCTCAAGGAGACATTCGTAGATGATGCCTTTGGTTCGTCTATCTCAGAATCATTATCGATAAGCACTTATTCTTCTTTTGTATGTCTGATCAATAATTTCTATTCTCATCTAATTTTTTAATTTTACAGAGTGTGATGACTCTCACCACACTCGTCCTCGAGCAAACCTCAACATTGCCACGAGCCTCCTTCAAGAAATTCAAGGGTAGAACAAGGATGAAGCTAATTAGATTGAAAAGGAGCTAAAATAAAATAACCTTGAGACTGAGTAGAAAAGCAAGGTCATCCAAGTTCTACAAGAGATGGAGACCAAGTAGTCTAGCATCATTACTGAACGCGATCAGTAGTTGAAGGATCAAGATGAGCAAATACAACGTCTTGAGGAGGAATTCTCTTTGACCAAATCCATGTTTAAAAATGTTGCCTTCAATTACATTTACATGTTCTCGAAGAGCATATGGAGGGAAATTTTGATTACCTTCCTGTTGGGCTCCATGAGAAGGAGATCGCCAAGTGCGCTACTTACGAGGTTGCTGTCCCTCAGAGTCTAGAGCCAGAAATCTCTCTATACCTGGATGGTGACCAGGTATAGGAGGAGATCGAGGAGGATGCTGTCGACCACTGATGTTGCTCTTGTTTTTTTATTTTTCTATTTAATCATTCCAACAACCTGTTTATGTTGTATAAACAATGGATGTCCGACCAGCTTTTAATCTTGGGTTCTTGTAATATATTTTCTACATTACATACACTATAGTACTAGTTTAGTCTTAACTAGATATAACATTTGGCTGTTATACATGATTTCTAACTTTCTTTCTCGTTTGAACAATGAAAGTTTTTAATTTCCCTGTTCGATCGAACAAAGCACAATACTTTATAAATCGTAAAAAAAATTCTAAGTATAACTCAGTTGTGCTTTTTACTCTTTTGCTTGTGTCCCCAAGTGATTGAGGAGGTTAAGTCCTTAGTCATTTCCAAAATAACCAGGTCTGTGCGAACTAATCCTACTACTCGCAACAATGTTCATAAACAATATACTTTTTGAAAGAATCACACAAGTTAAACAATACTTGATAAAATAACAAAAATTGGCAAATAGCCCTTGTAAATAACTCATAATAAAATGAATAAGATTGTGTCTATTAAATTATAAATATTCGTACGAGCAATGAATGTTTTGGAAAGAAAACATGTACGAATAGATCTTATTAAATAGCTAGTCGTTTTAAAAAGGGCATAAACATGCCTTACGACCAAATAGAAACAAATAGTCTAGAAAATAATTTGTTATTAGAAAAATGGGCAAAAACATGCATTAAAAACAAAAAATAAGATATTCATGAAATACATTGGTCGTGAAAAATGGGAAAATATGTGCCTTTCGACCAGTGTTTATCATAATAATAGAATCATTGATAATACTTTCTAAGATGTTCGCCATTCCTGTTGGTATTAAATATGAAAATCAGAATACGCAGCAGAATGAGATCTTAGTAAACATCAATGATCTTCCTATCCTTATTCTGAAAGCTCACACCTTGATCTTCCAGATCATTCCTCAAATATACAAGGACGTGTATGGACACGTAGGATTTAAAGGTTCATTTAGAACTCTCTAGATGTACTTAGCACATGAGATCTAGAGAGGTTTGAGAAGAGAGAGGCTATAGAAATTCCTAGAATTTCAGGTTTAGGAAATTCTATCATTTTCTTGAGAGAGAGTTTCACAGAAAAAATAACTTTTTAAAACTTAAAGAGAAAGTATCGCTCCATTCAGGCTTATAAAGATAATTAACTGATTTAATTAATCTTTATTTTATTTAAAATAAAACTGATCCATTACTTTTATTTTAATTATTTAATTTTAAATCATATTTAAAAAAGAATAATTAAATATATTGAAATAAAGAAATAAATTTGAAATTCAAAATTCAAATCCCAAGGATATTTTCCATCCCTGGGTGGTGCCACACACTCACTGTACAATGAGTATGTGTCATGAGCCACATTACAAATTTCTCTAATTTTCTCATTTGTTTATTAAATTAATATTTAAGATAATATATTTATCCCAAAATAAATATCAGTATTTCAAAAGTAACATTATCTTAAAATATCAATTTTAAATAAATAAATAAATATCTTATAATAAGATAATTATTAATTTCTCTCTATACTAATCCAAACATGATTAATATTTATTTTAACATATAGTTTTTTAAAATACAAATTATACAATTAAAAACATAATTGATTCACAAATAATCAATTGCCCATAATTATCACATAATTATTTCCTTGCCCCTGAAAATTATTTTTGTTGAAATTAAGTCCTTCTCTCTACAAATCTTCCTTATGACATACTTACCCTTGACACTATAGGACAGAGGTGAACTGGGAATGATGGACCGAGAATACGAAGCTTTAATAAACCAGATTATTAATTAAACTCTTTTATCTAATAATCTTATTTATTAGTTCCATGATCAAATTATTCACTAGCGAATAATTAATCTATAATCAATTTATAAATTTGAGCTCAACAACTATCCAGTTCCAGAATTAGCCCTTAAGGGAACCAATATTTGACCTGTTAGGAAAGTATGGATTCCATTATTGTAAATCATGTTCTCTGCCATTTATGATATTGAATCTCCAAAACAAAAAGTCACTGGCCTCATTATACTAAGAACTCTTAAAGTGAATCAAAAGATCCATTAAGCACAAAAAGAAGTCCAAGACTACTCAGGATTTACACTGATCTACAAATGATCATCTATTATGATAAGAATTAAATCTTTATGGAAATAGTAAGTTTATAAAGATAGTTAATTCATATCGGTCCTGTCATATATAATCTGTATTATATGCAGTACATTTACCAAGATTTCTATCTACATCAGTAATCCAAATCTAGACTACTCGCATCCCATATGCTTAGGAAACCGTGCTAGTAACCATTCATTAAAGATTCCTTTATTCAATATGTCAGAAAAGCTATCTTGACCTCCGTTTGCAATATCTCATAGTCATAGGCAGTGGCTATGGATAAGAGGATACGAATGGAGTTTAGCATGGCCATAGAAGAAAATGATTCTTCATAATCAACACCCTCCCTCTAAGTGTAACCTTTGGCTACTAGCCTTGCCTTGAAAGTCTCAACTTTCCAATCTACACCTATTTTCTTCTTAAAGATCCATTTACACCCAATAGGCCTGACATCTTCAGGTGAGTCTACAAGTTCCATGATAGAATTGGAATACATCAATTCCATTACTTGGTTCATAGCTAGCCATTTCTCCTTTTCAAGATCATCAATTGCCTCTTTGATGGTTAATGGTTCTTTCTTGTCTATATTAGAAACAAGGACATGTCCCTCATGTTCGTAGCGAACATGTCGTCTTACAATCCTCTCACTATAACGTTGCACTGGGGTTTCCTTTTCAGGAATAGTGGTTTCCTCAGTTTGTCGTTTATCATTTAATGATGATGAAGAAGGTGATGGCATCTTATCAGCTGTGAGTTCCTCCAAAACTACCTTGATCTGAGGTTTATAGTTATTCATATAGTCGTGTTCAAGGAAGGTCGCATTTGTTGAAACAAATACCTTTTGGTCCTTGGGACTATAGAAGTAACTGCCACTTGTTTTTGGAGCATAGCCCACGAAAATGCATACTTCTGACCTTGAATCAAGTTTCCCTGATTTAGGTCTATGGAAATGAGCAAGACATCCCCAAATGCGAAAATAGAGCAAACTAGGTCTATTACCATTCCATAGTTCCAGTGGTGTTTTGCTTATGGTGATAGATGGACTACATTCAAAATGTAAGTCATCATTTTGAAGTGCACATCCCCAAAAGGAGAGAAGAATTGAAGAGTAGCTTAAGATAGACTTGACCATGACCAACAAGGTCCTGTTTCTTCTTTCTGAAACACCATTTTGTTGTGGCATTCCAAGTGCAGTGAGTTGGGATAGAATACCATGCTCTTGCATTAACCTTTGAATTCCAAATTTAAATATTCACCACCTTAATCTGATTGAAGTGTTTTAAGAGTCTTACCTAATTGCTTTTCAGCATCAGCTTTGACGTTTTGAAACTTAACAAAGGTTTCAGACTTCCTAAGCATTAGGTAAGTATGACCATATCTAGAGTAATCGTTAGTAAAGGAGATGAAATACTCATATCCATCTCTAGCTTGTATGTTGATTGGACAACAGACATCGCTATGTACAAGCTCTAAAGGCTCTTTAGCTATATTGCCTTTCATTGACAAATGATGTTTGGTCATTTTGCCTTCTAGACAAGACTTATAAACCGAAAGAGTTCAACTCTTAGTTCTCTCAATGGTCCATCTTTTGTTAACCGGTTTATTTTGTCTATTCCTATATGACCAAGTCTAAGATGCCAAGGATATGTGTCATCCTCATTTGAAACCTTTTTTCTTTTATTTTCTTTCGGTTTAGCTACTTTAAATAATTCTGAGTAATTTATCGATCGTTCATTTGGCTTGAGCATATACAGATCGTTCGTATGTTCCACTTCACAAATTTTGAAACCATTCTTTGAAATAACAATAACTAATTTTCTCATTTATTAATTTAATTAATATTGAAGATCATGTATTTATCCCAAAATAAATACCAGTCAATTCAAAATTAACTTTATCATAAAATATGAGTTTTAAATAAATAAACAAATATCTTTGTTATCCTCAAAATTTGAAAATGATGACATGGCAATAAAAGTGACAAATGGCAAGGAATGGCTGGGTAATCTAGCTTAAGAGTGATCCGGTAGACCGGTGAAGATTTTTGACTGACCAGTCAAGTGTCATGACCGACCAGTCATGTGCTTGTCCGACCAGTCATGTGCTTGTCCGACCAGTCATGTGCTTGTTCGACCAGTCATGTGCTTGTCCGACCAGTCAAGTGTCATGACCGACCAGTCATGTGCTTGTCCGACCAGTCAGGTGCCTGTCCGACCAGTCAAGTGTTTGGCCGACCAGACATGTGTTGGCCGATGAGTCACTTGTCTTGGCTGACCAGTGAAGGTTTGGCCGACCAGTGAGGAATTTTGGCCGTTCAGTTTTCCTCCTGGGTGTGATGTGGACCGACTAAACAGAACAGTGCTATGCAAAAGATCCTAGTAACGGCTTCAACTAGAATTGGTCATACCTGCGTGGGAATCTCTCATTTTATCCCGAAGAAGTCGTGTATTGTTGTATTTTGAATATTATTATTAATTAAATATAGTGAGAATAACAAAATATCCCGATTATGGGGGACTTCATTTGTACGATCCTGAGCCTATAAATATAAGGCTCATGGCATCATAAAGAGGATTCGATTCTAATTTTCTGAGAGAATATTTGTATCTGGAGAGAAATATTGTATTCATTTCATCAGCACTAAAGAAACTCAGTTGACTCAGGTTCATCTGATCTTGAGTGTAGATCTATAATCATAACTCTAAGTGGACTAGGCTATTACCAACACATTGAGGTTGAACCACTATAAAAATTGTCTGTGTCGTATATTTCTCTTGAAGGGTTTTTGTCGTTTTGACGTCTACACGTCGTTGGCCAAAAACGCGGTCAACAATCTTATAATAACATAATTATTAATCTCTCTCTCTATTAATCCAAACATGATTAATATTTATTTTAAAATATAGTTTTTCAAAATAAACACAATACAGTTAAATACTTAATTAATTAACAATTAATCAATTGCCCATAATTATAACATAATTATTTCCTTGCCCCAAAAAATTAATTTTGTTGAAATTAAGTCCTCTCTACAAATCTTCCTTATGACATACTTACCCTTGACAATGTAGGACAGAGGTGAATTGGGGACGATGGGCCTATAATACGAAGCTCTAATAAACCAGATTATTAATTAAACTCTTTTATCTAATAATCTAATTTATTAATTCCATGATTACTCCATTGTAAATATAGAATTGCACGCTAAGTATTTATAGAATTATATTTATAGAGTTTTCTTTGTAGTCCATCGATATAATCAATAAATGTACTTCTGTCCTCCAATTATTGGTTCGTTAATTAGAGCTAGTAAAAAATTATCGTTTTACCCTTATAATTAGCTCTTGTTCCTTAAGTACCATTAATTCACTAGTGAAAATTTAATCTATAATCAAATTATAGATTTGAGCTCAATAACTATTTAGCTCCAGAATTAACCCTTAAGGGAACCAATATTTGATATGTTAGGAAAGTTTGGATTCTATTATTGTAAATCATGTTCCCTTCCATTCATGATATTGAATCTCCAAAACAAAAAGTCATTAGCCCCATTATACTGAGAAACCTCAACGAGTGAATCCAAATATCCAATAAGCATAAACATGAGTTCATCACTACTCATAATTTAGACTGATCTACAAATAATAATCTATCATGACAAGAATTAAATCTTTATGGAAAATGGTAAGTTTATAAAGATAGTTAATTCATATCAGTCTTGTCATATATAATCTCTATTATATACAGTGTCTTTACCAAGATGTCTATTCACATTAGTAATTTGAATCTAGACTACTTTCATCTCGTATGCTTAGTAAACCGTACTAGTAACAACTCAATAAAGATTCCTTCCTTCAGTATGTTACTAACAATTTTATTCATTGTATATGATCTTAATTCTCTCATTCATTTAAATTATTCAAATAATAATTATAACATTCAAATATGATAAAATTGTACTTCTATTTAAATCAATAAAATGTATTTATACACTATTAAGGCATAAATCCTAACAGTTCCAATATCTTGCAACCTGTTCAATGTTTAATCGAGCAAGTTTATACGTGTCATGCTGTAAAACATCAATGATCTGGTATGGTCCCTTCCAATGAGGCCACAAACATTCTACTGGAAGTTCGTTAGTGTTTTGGAATACTTTTCGTAAGATTTGATCTCCTGTTGCAAACTTTCTTTCTTTGACTCGAGAGTTGAAAAATCGAGCAACTTTTTGTTGGTAGGCAGCTACTCACGATTGTGCTTGTTCTTGTCGTCTGTCGATCAAATCAAGAGTCTTGTCTAACAATTGATGATTTTGGGCTTCGTCATATGTACTTTGTTGTTGTAATTGGGGGGGAGGGGGGGGGGGGGGGAGTTAACTCGACCAGTAACATTTCTTCATACCCATATGCCAAGGAAAATGGTCTATGACCAGTTGATGTGAGAGTAGTAGTATGATATGATTATAGTACTTCTGGTAAAATATCTGACCAATTTCCTTTGGCTTGCTCGAGTCGCTTCTTTATTGTATATTTTAATGTCTTGTTAACTGCCTCTACTTGTACATTTGTCAGAGGATTAACAACTGCTGAGAAACTTTAAGTGATGCCATGTCTTGCACATTAATCTATGAACAAATCAATGTCAATCTAGATACCATTATTTGAGATGATCTTCTTTGGCAGTCCATATCTGGATATAATATTCTCTACCACAAAGTCTAGTATTTTCTTCAAAGTGATAGTCGCAAGTGGTTTTGCTTCGATCCATTTAGTAAAGTAATCCATTGCAACTAGAACAAACTTGACTCCTCCTTTTCCTATAGGTAGCTGCCCAATCAGATCTATCCCCAACATAGCAAAAGGCCACGAACTTTACATCTTTTTAAGCTTGTTAGGGGTTGCTCGAGGTATTTTTAGAGAATCTTTGGCACTTGTCACATTTTCTCACGTACTCCAATGCATCTTCATTCATGGTTGGCCAAAAATACTCTTACCTCAATATCTTTTTTGCTAGGCTTTGCCCCATTGCCTGATTGCCACAGAACCCTTCATGTACTTCTACCATCAATAATTTAACTTTTGTTCTAGTAACACATTGAAGTATAGACATTGATATCCCCATATGTACATCACTCCATAAATAATCACATATCTAGCAGTTTTTTGGGATATTTTTCGTGTCACATTTCTATCCTTGGGTAAAATCCACTGCTCTAGATAAGTAGCAATGGGGGTCATCAAGGATGGTGTGTCTATTAGCAATATGATTTCTTTATCATTAATACTATGCTAAGCTAGATGCTCGACTGGTATTACCTTCAAAGTATCTGCATCCTAAGCACTTGCTAACTTGGCTAAGGCATCAACATTTGAATTGTGGTTCGAGGTACCTACTATATGTTATATTTTTTTGAACTGTGCAAGAAGGTCCTTTGCTTTGCTCAAGTAGGAAGCCATCTTCATTCCTCGAGCCTTGTATTCCCCCAAGATTTGGTTCACAACCAACTGTGAATCGTTATAAATGTCTATTGATAAGGCTTTAATGTCTCTAGCAAGTCAAAGTCTAGCAAGCAGGGCCTCATATTCTTCTTCATTGATTATGGCATTAAATTCAATTCTCAATGCACAATGAATACAATGTCTTTCAGGTGTTGTTAAAATTAAACCAACTTTAGAGTTGTGATCATTTGTGGAACCATCTACATAGAATTTCCACGTTCGCTAGGTCTTCTCATTTTTGTCTGGTGCTATTACTTGCTTGTTTTCATTTCGTACACCTGTGCATTCAGTAATAAAATCTGGAACCACTTACCCCTTTAGTGTTATTTGTGGCTGATAGGTAATATCGTATTGCCCAAGCTTTATTACCCACTTTAGAAGTCGACCTGATGATTCAGGCTTTTGTAGGACTTTCTTGAGGGGCTAGTCGGTTAGGATCTTGATTGCATGGGCTTGGAAATACGACCTAAGTTTTCTTGCTAGGAGCAGTAGAAAATATGCCAGCTTTTCGATCAAGGGGTATCTCGTTTCAGCCTCTACCAGCCTTTTGTTAATGTAGTACACTGGATGTTGAGTTCTATCTTCTTCCCTTATAAGTGTTGCACTAACTGCATGCTTAGTGACTGTTAGATAAATGAAAAGAGTTTTTCCATCAACTAGTTTTGATAAGATAGGTGGTCGTGCAAGATGCTCCTTAAGAGCCCGGAGGGCCTTCTCACACTTCTCTATCCACTCAAATTTGTTATTCCCCTTTAGCAGATTGAAGAACGGAATGCACTTATTAGTCAACTTTGATACAAACCTGCTAAGAGATGTTATTCGTCCAGTGAGGCTTTGTACATCCTTTATCTTAGTTGGTAACTAAATATCTATTAAAACCTTGAATTTCTCTGGGTTTGCTTCTATTCCTCGTGAATTAATGATGAACCCAAGAAACTTTCCTGAGCCTACTCCAAATGAGCACTTCACGGGGTTAAGCTTCATATTATAATGCTTTAAAATAATAAAGCATTTTACTAGATCTTGAACATGCCCCCTTCCTTTGTGGATTTAACCAAAATATCATCGACATAGACTTCCATGTTGTTGGCTATCTGATTCTTGAACATCATATTGCCTAATCACTGGTACGTCACGCCAGCATTTTTGAGTCCAAAAGTAATTAATTTGTAATAGTATAAGCCTATGTTGGTTCTAAAACTCGTATGCTCCTCATCGGGAGGGTGCATGCTAATTTGATTGTAATAAAAGTAGGCATCCATAAAGGTAAGGAACTCATGCCCTGCAATAGTATCATCTAGTTGGTTGATCCTAGGCAAGGAAGCAATCTTTCAGGCATGCTTTATTTAAATATGTGAAATCAACACAGGTTCTCCACTTGGCATTGGTCTTTGGCACGAGAATAGGGTTTCCAACCCGTTCAGGGTAAAAAGGTTCTCATATAAACCTGTTTTCCTTCATTCTTCCAACTTTTTCCTTCAATACCTTGGATCTTTCTTTGTTGAGCATCCTCCTTTTCTGCTAATTACATTAGGGCTTATACCTACCATGCCCTTGTGCGACCAAGAAAACACATCTTGGTTGTGTTTTAAAAATCTTATGAGTTCAGTTCTGATCTTCTTAGCTAAGTTTTTCCTAATTTTTTACAGTCTGGGTCGACTCTTCCTGATCGAGTGGCACTTCCTCGAGGTTTTTGGGTTGTCCTACTCTAGTATCATAATCCCCAAAGCGAGAATCAAAGTTTGTTTCCTCACTTTGGGCATTATCTATTTGGAGGCTTCGTGTTCGAGTTCCAGTGTGTTGCTTACTTCCGTTGTTATAACTATCCCATTTTTGGAGGGACCAGCAAAAATCATTATGGTCGTTACTGGGGCTTTCATGGTAGTTGTTATTGAAGAATTATAGCATTCTCAAGCTTCCCATCGGTTCCCTTTCACACATCCTATCCCAGTGTTGGTTGGGAACTTCATTGTTAGATGAAAAATGGATGTAATTTCCCTCAAATCTATGAGTATAGGCCTTCCAAGCAAGGTGTTGAATGCTGAGGGAAGGTCGACCACAACGAAAGTGGCCATAACTGCGTTGATCTTTGGTGCGTCTCCTACTATAACAACCAACCTAATTATCTCTGTCGGAGTCATTCATTCTCTAGTATAACCATGTAAGATTTGCATGCATGATTCAAGATCCCGAACAGAAAGTTTCATTCTTTCAAGAGTAGTCTTAAAAAGGATGTTAATCGAGGGGCCATGATCCACCATGGTTTGTGCATCAATCATATTAGCAATTTCAGATTCTATTACTAAAGGATCATTGTGCTGAAAACTAACGTGGTTGGCATCTTCCTTGGGGAATGTAATAGGCTTACACTCGTACCGAGGAATTTTAGAAGTACGTTCCTTAATAGCCAACACATCTTCTACTGGTTCATGGCGTAACGTTCGGGCGTATCACTCTAGCGCATGTGCATCTAGCGTTCCTGCAGCAACTAAATTCTATTTGACTAGGCAAAGGAATATATTTTCTCATCGCCTGATGATTTTGATGAATGAGAAACTCAATTTCATCTTTGAGTTGGTTTCGCTCATTAGTTTCATGTCCATAATAATTATGGAAGCGGCATACCTTGTTGGTATCTCTCTTGGTTATATCCTTCCTAATGTGATTTGGTTTCCTATATGGTTCTGCTTGTGTAGCATGAAAGGCCTATGCTTGTGACTATGAGAGCGTAGAGTTGGTAGTAAAATGAGGCACATATTCTCGTGGCTTGTCATTAGTCTTTTCTCGCTTGTTGTCATTATTGTTACCACCGTTAAAATTATTATTTCATTTATTACCATTATGGCTATTCTTGTTACCATTACCATTGGTTGTCTGGTTCTTATTCGTAGTTGCACATGGGTTTTTTTTGGTGCACCACTTGTTCTTTTAGAATTTGCAAATTTGTTATTTGCTGGTGCACCACTAGTTCTTCTAGTTTAATGAATTCAACTGCTTAGTTGAGAAACTCTCTAGTCGAGTGACAATATTTCTTCATAGATTGGACCACAATGGTCTTTTTAATTTTATTCTAGCCATGATGGCCATCAATTTTCAATCATCGCTAACTGTTTTGGAATGAGTAACTTATTGCATAAATCGTTGCACATAATCTTTCAAAGGCTCGTTAAGTCCTTGTTTAATGTCAACAAGGTCATTAAGCTCTGCTGGTAGAGATGAGCAACAAATAATTGTGAGTAGAAGAGCCTCACAAATGCATCCATGGAATAAATAGTCCAGGCTCTAATTTGAAGAACCATTGCTAAGCGTAGTCAGCAAGGGCAGCAGGAAAAATCCTGCAGTGGACATCATCTTGAACCCCTTGGAGATTTATATTTATCTCAAAGTTGTTCACTTAGGAAACAGGATCTTCCTTGCCTGTATACATCTTCCAAGTTGGTGTCTTGAACTTGGGAGGAATCGTAAGAGCATTAATTCGATCAGAGAAAGGAAAGCCTTTCCTTCTTTCTAAATCAATACAGTAGGTTTTGGGGTTGTTAACTTCCGAACCATCTGAGTTACGACATTAAGTTGTTCTTGAATAGCTGGTGAAACGATAGGAGCGGTTGCTAGGGCAGTGACAGGACGTGTTGCAGCTTCATTTTGTGGTGTTGGAGGGACTACTGGCGCAACGAATCCCACATCATTAGACCATTACCTTCCCGAAGTTGGTCAAGGACATCACGAAAGTCACATCCCTAGTTTCCAAGTCTATTGAAGACATTGTTTCCTCTGGTTGCATGCCAAAATTTTAACTATATGCTCAAGGGGCACCAGGAGGTGGTCTAGCAGGACAATTAGGTTGTTTGTGCTACCTTGGTGGGACAAATGGTCTTTCAAGCTGCACATTTTCCCAAGCAGGGATGTTCAAAGGCCCAAGTGGCCTTGGTGGAGAAAATTTTCCTCTTCGATATCCACCATTACAACGGTCATCACAGTTTTTGGTTATTATGGGGTTGATAGTGTCTTGTATCTCCCTCATCATCATCATAGAAATCCTAGTAGGATATTCGATAATTTCTACTGGCTTCTTGGTTGTTTCTCTGTCGGTATCTCCTTGGTGGGTAACCCTGATTATACCTAGCTGACTGATTACATCGAGGCTGCTGGCCTCAGTTTTGGTTTACTATTCATTCGTTCCTTGGTTGTTAGAATCACAATCCATGTCCATGGGGTTTGAGACTGATCGCCTTGGTTTCCCATTAGCAGGCCTACCTTCTATAGATACTTGTCTACCAGAACCTTGACCTTGGTCACGGTTGGGAAAAACTTGTTCATCTTGATGGAGTTAGCAATATACTCCTGGTCGAGTTCCTCTATTTGAGCGATTACTACGAGTCAGCCTAGGAGGAACAACTTGGTCTTGAGTGGTCTCTGGGACTCGACCACTTGGCCTTTGAGATTCAACATTTGCTTGGCCTGTGTTTTCAGGAAGAGTGTTCACTAGTCAACTTACCACAACTTGAGTTTGTTATAAGACAACTACTAGAAGCCTTGTTGCTTCAGTAGTACAACGATTAGCTTTTTCTTGGTTCTTGATTTTTCATGCAGGGCAACAAACTACTCTTGCATTTGTCCCAAGACATCCTTCAGCAGCTCAATGTAAGGGTTGAGGTCTTCGCCTAAATCCACATGTGGCTCATCATGCCCCATGGCTCCTCATGGAGGAAGATTTCTGTGTAGAGGGACCTGCTGGACAGGGTGCAAAGGTGGAAATTGACTGCTCGAGGGGCGCTCATACTGTCCAGTGGTAAGGTTTCCCCCTTGTGGCTCATACAAGTTAGTGTATTGAGATTTCTTGATTTCATCTCTCAATGGAAGCACCAAAATGTTGACCATCATTTTGGTCAACGACACTGAGTCAATTTAAACAACAAGAAATAAAAAATGAGTTGAATTCATGTAAACAACACAAAAGAATTTATGGAGGTTTATTCCCAAGAGTTGGTAATGACCTACGTCCACTTGCACTTTTATTAATCAAGAATGGTCTCGGACTCAAGATTATAAGAATAAGATTCAATTGAGTTTCCTAAGCTTGAGAGAGAATACAATTAAAAAAAAATGTATGTCAAGTGCGCATGAGAGACTAATGATTGTGAAAGACCTCTATTTATAGAGTCCCTTAGTGGGTCATGGGCCTTACAAGCATGAACTAGGCCCTACTCGTATAGTGTGAGTTTGTTACAACTGATTTATGAATTTGAGCTCAATAAAAGAATATGAAAAATACATTCAAATATTGGTTACATATATATCCCTTAAAAGTCGGGTCATTCTAGTTATCTGATGCATCATTCGAGCAGCAGCTCCCATCGATCCGCTTTGTGAAGTTAGTGTGCCATCGACAAATCCCCATCTGGTCGACCAAAAACCTTTGTGCAATAAGCTTCAATGTCTTTAAGGTGGATAACATCCTTTATGTTGATTGAGAACATTCAACTAGTTCATGCAACTCAACCAGTACAAGCAAACTTAATATTTTTTGCTGCCATTTGACCTTTTTTTATGTATCGTCATCATATCAAATTTTGGGTTAAACAACCTTGAACAGTGTTGATAGAGCAACCTCAGAGACCCATGGACCAATAATTTCAAGTTCCAATAAATTTTGATTATTAATTAAATATCTTTAAAATAATAACATTACTTTATTATTCTCATTATTATTTCACTAAAAATATGAGTCTGCACTCTTGCAATTATAGTCATTTATTTATAGAGTACTTTTTAAATATAAAAAGTGTCCATTGATTTAATCATCACATACAATCCAATCCTTTATTAATGGTTCGCAATTAAAGCACAGATAAGATCACTATTTTACCTCTTTAATTATATATTGTTTCCTTAAGTACCATTAACTTTACTATTGAAGGTTAATTCATAAATTGATTTATGAATTTGAGCTCATTAACATTTTAGTTCAAAAGCTAAACCTTAAGAGAACCATTATTCAATTCCTATCCGAAAGGTTTAGATTCCATATCTGTATACTATGTCCCCAACTACTTACTTCAATGAGTCCCAAAAACAAAAAAATTTGGCTTGATCATTGTGACAAACCATTACGAGTGAATCAAATTACTCAAACGACATAAACAAGATTTCATAGTAGCTTTAGGATTAAGATCAATTTGTATACAGTCATCTTATTTAAATGTTTAATTAATACTTATAAAATAATACGGTATTTAACTAAGTATTAATAACATATCGAGTCTAATTCTGTATAATCACATTTACAAAGTACATCCACTAAGATGTCCTACTATATCAGTAATCCAAATCTAGATTACATGTATTCGTAATACTAGTGAACCATACTAACAGTATTTAATCCATAGATTCCATATAACTTTGTTTCACTGTGAACTACTTAAATTCGTTCCCTACAATCTCAACCCTCTCGTACCAATACAAGATTGTAGTAACAATAACGAACTTGAGAATTTTGTGATGTTCATATAATATTATTCAAAAAATAATAATAAACAATCAATATATGCAAAAATTCATCTCAGTTATTTTTTTCATAAAAATATTGTCTAATAAATATGCAAAGGGTACCATTCCTAACTGTGGTAGCATATGGTGAGGTGGTAGGCCAATGCCAAGCCCAGACAATTGGTATGAAACTAGCCTTAACCCCATTCAACCTCTTGGAAAAATAATTTGCCTGGAAGACTAAAACACCAAGGAGACAGAATGTTGATGAACCACGTCTAGGATCAACCAAAGCTAAGAGAACTAGCCCACAAGTGATCTACAAAAATCGTAAAGAGGTAGGTCACAACAAGAAAATGTGAAAAAAAGGTATGCTTTTTAAATTTGGAAAAATTTGCTTATACAGGATGTAATCAAATGTGCATATGTTTAGGTAATTAATTTACTTTGCAATTATTAATGTAGGCTCTAGTTCAGAAAAGGAATGGATGGCCACCCAGTAAGAATCAATTCGAATAAACTAAGAAGAGAAGATAAAGACAGGGAAAACAGCAAGAAAGGGAAGCAGGTACAGGGCAATGTGCATGTGGATCTAGACGTCGATCTAAAGGATCTAGTCCAAGTTCTTATGCAACATGTGGTCTAGTCTCTTAGCTGTTAGGGTCCTTTTTTGTTACCTATGTAGCATTTTGATGTTAGTGCAACTACTGACTTTTGATGTTAAGAACTCTGATATTTGCACCAGTCCATTATCATTACTACTTTCATGGTGTTGGTTTATTGCTCACTTGCTCAATATGAGATCATTATCATTTACAATGGTGACTTTGCTATAGTGTCTTGTTTTCGTTTAATTATCATTTAGTTGTACTGAGCACTTGCAATAAGATGTTAAATATAAATCTTCATTAATCAGAAGTGAGACCAAAACATCAACAAAAGATATACATCGATCATCATTGTTAACATAAACAACACATCTTTTCAACCAAAACACAAAATAGATAACTACTACAATGAACATGACGTTCATCCATTTTTTAACCCAATAAAAATGCTCACATACATCCTCCTTAATTCATCTTTCTCCACTGCTCTCCCTCTCCCTTGCATTTACTCTTTCATAAACCCTGCTTTATTGCTCCTAGCTATCAGACCAACATCTTGGACCTTGAGAAATTGAATAAATTTCTCTTTCTAATAATCGCTTTTTCCTTAGGAATTTCGGTAACACTTCCATTTAATGTTTACACACCTTGGGTCAACTTATTCAAAGTAATCACACCCCTTGCAATTTGACATTACCCTTCAACATTACCCAATCACAGAACTCATAGAGGAGGAAATAAAAACAAAACAAAAATTAGGGACTAGAATACCTAGTCACCATTTTCTTTGAGCAAGTTCTAAATTGTCTTCCTGGGTTCTTGACAATCAACAAAGTCATATTCACCATAAATTTGTGTGGTTTACAATACAATTCCAAGCCTTCCGTCGATAGATCTTCACTATTGCTTTGTTCTCTAGTGACTGGTTCTCTTCGAATACCTCGTGTTCTCGTTCTCATTTTGATTCTTTTTAATTTTTCAATTTATGATATTAGGTATTAGATAATAGGTTAATACTATAAGTTTTAAAATATTTTTTAATTGAATAATTAATTTCAATTTTTAAAAATATGTATCAATTAATTTGGCTTTGCCATGTCTTTAAATTTTGACATATCAATAGACACTTGTACCAATGGTGTTCTAGTAGCGAATCCTCGTTGGCACTTAACAGCCAAAACCTAATGGATGCAACGAAATAGTGACAAAAGGGAGTTTTTCTGTCAAAATATTTTATTTGGGGGGGGGGGGGGGGGGTAAAGTGTAACTTTTGCAAAATAAAAGGTGGATTTGCCACAAATATTCCAATTTGAGGACAATAATTGCATGCCATTAAGGAAGGGTCTACATGACCATTAAGGTGAGAAATTCCTTTCAAAGGTATGTTTTTTTTTTAATGTATGGAAGACAATCTACCAACTTAGTCTGAATTTCAGCAGGGACATCCCACCCACTGAAACTTCATTCTAGGAATGAACAAGAAGCCCTAGAAAAACTATGAGCAAGCATGTTTCTAGAACGTTTGACAAACAAGAGAGAAACATTTTTTAAATTGGACAACAATCTCTTACAATCTTTTATAACTAATACAAACGAGGAGACCATGTTGGTGTTGCTTCAGCTTGCATGTATCACAACAAGACAATCTGAGTGAAGAACCACACTATTCCACTGATTGTCTTTTAAACAACTCAAGGCCTCTCACACACTGATAGCTTCTGCAACACTCAGAGCTGCCCTCCCTTCTCTACAATATGTTCTAGCTTCTACCAGCTTGCCTTCATGGTCCCCAGCAACATTACTATAACCATACTTTCCACTCTCTCTAAAAATGGCAGCATCAACGTTTACCTTTATTGTATGCGTTTGTGGCTTAACCAAAATTTCAACCCCATTAATAAACAAACTAGTAAATGATGGTGTAATAATATTATTACATTGGGCATTTCTCCACTGATCAATGTACATACTTGATGATGAAACAACCTCGTCAATCCATGGACCTTTCTTCTGCCAAACTAATTCATTATGAGCTCTCCATATGGCCCAACAAAGCATAGCTACCTCACACACTTTGTGTTTTCCATATCTATCAAAAACTGCACCCTACCATTTAGTGAAATCAAAGACCCCGTCTATCCTCATCCCAGCAACAATTTTATTCTATCAAAGTGTAGAAAATTGACAATATACTACACTATGCAAGAGTTCTATGGCAAATAGGACACTCGTGTTGCACTGGGTAATTTTAAATTCCATAATTGTCTCAAAAACCCCGAGTTGTCTTCCGTTTTCTAGCGGCCCTTCAGTACTTGGATAAGTTTATATGTATTCTTCAAAAAGTAACAACATGAAACCTCCTTTACCCACTGGAAATGGTCATCATCAATAGAATCACTTGAAGGGATACTCAATATGAGGTTTTTATCTTTCTCATCAAACATGTCCCTAATAAGGTCCACATCCTATTCCTTACTATCCATCTTCCAAAGGAATGCCACTCACTTGTTCTGTAGCCCTTGAGTATCAGAATTCACAAATGGATTGTCATAATTGGGAAGTCACATATCTTCTAGAATAAACATCGAAGAGCCCAAACCAATACCCTATCTCACACTAGCTTTAAGTACACTTTAAATCTCCCAAATACTTATCCATATGAAGTTTGGATTGTTCCCTAATTGAGCATTAAGGTAATTTCCATTAGGATAATATCTAGCTTGAAAATTTTTCGCACCAAAGAATCTGCCCTGTCAACAAATGCCAGCCTGCTTTTCCAAGTAAAGCGATATGAAAATCTATGAGATTTTGAAAGCCCATACAACATTTCTTCTTATGTTATCCTATCTTATTCAATGAATACCTCTTCCCTAACTTAAAGAGTAGTGACACAAAAATTTGCTCATCATTTTCGCCATGTCCCTACTCACCTCAAAAGGTAATAAAAAACACTCGTGGCATCATGTGGAAGGGATTGTGCTACTTTTTTTTTTATCAATAACTCCTTCCCAGCTCGGGACAACAACTTTCCTCCCCACCCCTACACACTTTTTCTAATTTTCTCCTTTAAAAAATAAAGAATGATAACCTTCTTTCTCCCCATCGTGTTTTGAAGACCAAGATACTTACTTTGCTCATTCACTTCATGCATTCCAAGAATCTAACTAATACTCACCCTCGTAGTCTAATATGTGTTAGTGCTAAAGAAAACAATTGATTTTGCTAAGTTGACTTGCTGCCCTGAAGCATTTTCAAATTTCTGCAACATCTCCATAACTTTTCCAGCCTCCCTAGTATTTACTTTACAATATAAATTGATATCATCAACGAATAGCATGTGTGAAACCAACAGTGCTCCCTTAGCAACTTTGATACCATGCATCCCCTTCCTTTCCTCATATTTCCTTATCAACTTGGAGAAACCCTCAATGCATAGTATGAATAAATAGGGCGATATCGGATCTCCTTGACTCATACCCGTAGTGGGACAAATACGTCCTCTCTCTCAACCTCCATGCACTACTTTGTAAGTTACAAAAGTAATACAATGCAAAACCAAGTCCACCCAACGGTCCTGAAAAACCCATCTTCTCAAAATTAGCTCTAAGATAGGTCCATTCAACACGATCAAAGGCTTTACTCATATTTATTTTGAGAGCCATAAATCCTTCTTTCCCACGCCTTTTCTTCATTAGATAATGGATCACTTCAAAGGACACCATGATGTTATCTGTTATCAGCCTCCCTAAAATAAATCTACTTTGAGCATCAGCCACCACCTGATGCAACAACCCTCTCATTATATTTGAGAACACCTGAGAAATTTCTTTATAAAGAACATTACCATTGAGATGGGGCTCACCTATTTTGGAATAAGAACCACGTTAATTTCATTTAGTCCTTTCAACAACTTTATTCAATTAAAAAATCTTCTTACCGTGGTCACTACATTTGACCCTACAATATTCCAAAACTTTTGATAGAATTCAGGCGTCAATCCATCCGGCCCCGATGATTTATCAAGATGCATCTGAAACATTACAACTTTGACCTCTTCTTCTTCAATCGGCCTCATCAGTTCCCTATTCTTCTCTTCAAAGATTGTTCTCGGGATGCACTCCACTACCTCTCTACAGTTTGTATGTGACGTTGTAAACATTTCTGTAAAATAGTTCACTGAGACCTCAGGGAGGCCACTATCCCATTCTACCCAACCACCATTGCTTCCTTGGAGTTTATGTATCTGATTCAACCTCTTACAAGCACTTGTTTTCCCGTGAAAAAATTTGATGTTTTGGTCACCTACTTCAAGCCACAAATGCTTAGCCCTCTATCTCAAATACAATTATTGCTGGTCTAAAATCTAAAAAAAATCTTTTGTTACTCTCTATATAGACTAATAAAGGTCGTATCATGTTTCCCCTTATATCTCTTTATCTTTGCTTTACATTATTTCAACCATTTACCAAAATTAACAATAAAATCTCCCCCCCCCCCCCCCCCCCAATTCTTCTAGTTTCTCCCCACAAAATTCCATTTTCTTTTCCATACCCAACTTACTACAAACCTCCAAAATGTCCTTCACAATCTGTTGACACAAGGGTTCCTTTAGCCAAGCATTCTTAAATCAAAATTTCTTTTGAAAGGAGAATGTTTGTTTAACAAATGGTTCCAACAATAAAGGACAATGATCTGAGGAAGAAAATTCTAAATTAACTAACTTAGCTGAGTTGAAGCTATCAAGCAATGAATAAGAAATAAAAGCTCGATTAATTTGAACCTCCACCAACTTGTCTGTGCACGACCCCTTTCCCAAGTAAGACGTGCCCCCTCTCTTATCCTTTAAGGTTTCATTAAATCTTTGAGTCAACCAATCAGGATAAGACGTGCCCCCTCTCTTATCCTCTTGGCTAACTACATTATTTAGGTCCCCAATAAACACCACAATAAGCTTGACTCCTCTTTAATCTTCCTAATTAGATCCCAAGTATTTATCCTCAAGCTCTTACTAGGCTCTCGATACATAGCCATAAGCCTCCAAGTCACTATAATATCTACTTTAGTTTCTATATCAATATGATTTATATAATAACTTAGTAAATTGGCTTCATCCTTACTTTTCCACAGAAGTGTGAGCCCCCAAATTGTCCCCTGCGATTCAAACATAAACATACCCTCAAATCTCAGTTCATGCCATATCTATTCTACTTTCTCTTGTTTACATTAATTTTCACCACAAAAATAAAGGTGGGCTTCTTTTGACTGATAATATCTTTGAGCAATCGAACAACCCATGGATTCCGAAGCCCATGGCAATTCCAACATGACTCTCATAACTCGTGGCGGGCCTCACCTGCAGACCAGCCAAATATAAGTTTTTTTGGAGCCCATCATCATCTTGGCCCATCAAGACATCGCCCTCTTCATTTAGCCCATTAGCCTCATTCTCTGCAGTCTTATGTCTCTTTGGGTCTATAATAACCAGCCTAGGTGCGCTGCCAGCAAAAATGAGTTTTATGAACTTTGAACATTGCAAACCTTTTGGTAACTCCCAATTTCTCTTTTTAATTCCATAAACACCCAATTTAACATTGGTAACAACAAAGGGGGTTGGTGGAGTTTGAAATTCAAAAGGTGTCTCAAAACTCTATAAATAGAAGCCTAGTGCTCACTTCTTAGACACACAATTTCTATTCACTAGAGCATTTTCCTAGAAATTCACCAAAAGGCCTTGTAATTCTAGAGAGTTATTTCTATTTGAAGAGTTCCCTTAGCTATTAGAGAATAAGTGGAAATAAGTTTTTGGATAAAGGTCTTGAACCTTGTTCAAATTGACGATCCATCCCCCACTACTCTACACTTAAGGTTGTGTGAGTGTAAGAGTCTTCTATCTCTTATTCTTTCTTCTTATTTGATTTTCTAGTGTCTCTATTTACTTGTATTATTATTGTTTTGAGTTGTATCTTTTCTTCACTATATGCAATATGTTCTTCTTATTTACATGTATTTTTTTGTTAGAGGTGTAACATTTATTTTATCAATCATCTAGTCCAATTTATATTTCTTGCTTAGAGTAGTATCTTGGTTTCATATTTCCATTGAAATATATATTTCTCTGACTTATTTGTCCCTGAAGTAGTATTTTCATGGATATCCTCAACCAAATCCATGATCGGAATCATATTATACCTGCAAAACTTCTTTGCGAAAGGGCTCACATCTGAGTCCATGGTGCATGACATCTTCGTACAAAACCCACTCTTTGACATGAGTGATATCATGTCCCAAGTTAAAGGAATCTTCAAGGCCTTAGAGGTTTGGGAGCAAGTTCAAAGAAGGGTGACAATGGTTGCTACGCTACCAACACCACTGCCTTCTTTAGAGAAGAAAGAAAAGAAGAAGAAAAAGATGAATCATGCCCCACCAACCCAAGAATGGTGCTAGAGAAGACCCAGGATTGAATACAATACTTCCATTGAAATTATATGTTTAGACTATAAAGATAACCCAATGTACAGGGTGCCTTATCGAAGGACAACTCTAATGGAAGCGATAAAGACAAGTACATCACATTCCACAAGGATGTGACGAGTGAGAACCAAAATATTGTACATGTCTTTATATGATTTAAATTGAATACTTTAATGATACATTATATATATGATCAAATACTAAGATTAAGTAAGCGATCGTGTGAGTCATTGAGGGTTCAGGGCACAGAGTGTTCGACCCCTTTAGGATTGAGCTAGCATATGCCAAAGGATCAAGAATCTTAGTCAGATCATTCGAGCCTTGTAATCATAGGATAGTAAGTAAAAGAAGGATTGTGAAAGAATTCATTTAAACTCATGACTTTGCCAACAAAGGCAAGGTGATGCAGACCAATTAGAATAAGCATTTATATACTATTTAATCGACTTATTTACCTATAAATACCACCCAATGAGACCTGAAAATAGACCTTGGAATCTTTGTTCACATTTCATAGTTTACTTGGGAGACTTTTAGAGGATCATTATTGACTTGAGCGTCGGAGTGCCTTCTTGCATGTTCCCCCAAGTGATTCTTTCTCTGAATTTCACTATGACTTGGTGGACATCTCCATTGTTTTCATTGTAGATCCGTCCAAAAATCCTCGACCATACTTTGATGATTCACAAATTGATTGTACTTGCAAAATTTTTGGTCTAACAATTGGTGTCGTCTATATGAATTTAGTCATTTTTTTCATTATTTCTATATCTTGTCAGAAAATACACAAAGAAAATACAAACAAAAAGCTATGATGATCAAAGTAAAAGAAAATGAATCCTGAAACTATTGAAGGAGGAGAATCGGATGTGCTAAATGAACAGAAAAAAGAAGATAGGTGCCAGATCCAAGAGATGAAGTTATCAAATTGCAAAGAAGAAAGGCCTGAAATCCTTGATGAGATCGCAATGATTTTCAAAACAATAATCGAAAGCAAGACACAAGACATTGAGGGTGAAAATGATGGACAAATAGATCATAGTGTACATCGTAAATGCGACTATGATGATGAGATGGAAGAAAAAAGAACGATGGACTCAACCAAGTGCTAAACCCAGAAGCAAAGAGAATCAATGGTGCAAATTAGATCGATAGGCGCTGAGAATGGAAAAGATGAAGGTTGCGTAAATGAGGTGTACAATTTCTCCATGATCACCTGATTGATTCAAGAAGATCACAAGGCAAGTATTCTAGGTGAAATATAGGAGAATGAGAATTTAAGGAAGTACCTAGCCTACTTAGCCAAGCAGAATCCAAAAAGTAGCAAAACTGATAGAAAGGATGAAGAGGAGATCAAGGAAGAACGAAATAAAGGGGAGGTAAATGCATCAGGTTAATGAGAAAGGAATCTAGTGTAAGTAGCATGCCTTAAGGGAGATGAAGAAAGGTAAGGAGATCACCATCTCAAAAGATCGAACAAACTACAATGAACTAAGATGTGTAGGATCTGATAACACCTACCCACAATGGGCATGACAGATCTATGAACACCTGTAAACAAGAAAAGGAAGTCATCCCGACCCGGAAGATTCATATATCAATGAGAGTAGATTCACAAACTCAAGTCAAGAACAAGAGTATCAGTTACAACACTTCTGTAGAGATCATTTACCTCAAGAGTAGAACCAAGTTCATCTAGAATAGATCGATGGAAATGGAAAGAATGGCGAGATTAGGGGATCAGAAAAATTTTTGTATACTTTATTGAAAATGGGCCATGAGAGGTCTAGATGCTTTGATTTAGACTACCATATTCAAGTAATGATGAGAAAAAGAATGCTAGTTCGATCCATAAGGAGGGATCGAGGACCAGAACAAAGAGGGTGCTGAGACTGTCACATGAATGAGACAAATTGAAGATCGAACACAAAAAAAAAAAAAAAATGGCAAGCAGAGAGGCAACTTCTTGAAGATCCGACCTTGACTATTGCTACTGTGAGTAGTAGAAGTCGATATATAGTCTAATCGTAGACTGAGTGATAAATTATAGGGGATCTTATGATTTTAATAGATAGAGAATTGAGATTTATATGATATAAGAATTTCTTGAAAAAATTAAAAAGAGTTAGATTTGATGAAGAATGATATTGTTGTACCTCAAAAATATGAGCTGAATTACTTAGCACGAGGTACATCTAGCTGACAAGCGTATGAAGAAAATAGACAAATAAAATATTTTATTAACTCTGGAGTGTATAGCAAGAGCTTACTTGAAAGTTTGTGAAAACCCGAGTTCCTGGATCGCCTCTTACGCCAACAACTTAGTTCGAGGTACATATCGACCAGATCTCCCCCTTGAAACTCTAGACATGACTTAGATCATTTGTCTTACATCATCCAGCTCGAGGAGTGTGTTCAACTCGCGAAATCCTGACTATGACACATAGGGAAGAATCCCAAAAGAATCAGAGATTCCTTAAACGCCTAATAAAGGACCAAATTTTATTATGTATTTATTACCCTATATAACAGACATAGAATTAATAGGCAATCAAGGATTTATGTAAATGGGAAGTTACCCAAATTTGTCTGTTACCATATTAACCTACGAATACCCAATACTGTCCAACATTTTTGCCCTGTAAATATAAAGGGAATGGATTGCAAAGAGGATAGACATTTTTGTTGACGGTGAGAACTCGTCAACTAAGTTAAGTTGGAAAAAATTGCAAAGTAAAGATTGTCAATAAAATAGCCTTAGAAATTTAAGTAATATCTCAAGAATGATGGCAGAACAACAATGGAGAAATCAATTTTTCATTCACTCTCAAGCACTTGCTACAGTAAATTTTCCAACCCCTTCCTATGTGGGAGAGGGGTTCTTTTTATAGTAGGCTCTGATGGCCTTGGATACATGGTGGTCCAGGAGACCAAGTGGTACATAAGTACTCTGTCAGGAGAGTGGTTTCAGAGGTTGAGGTCTTGCATCCAGTACAGGGGCAGGCGTCAGGAGGATGTCTCCACTACTTCTCCGTACCCATGTCAGAGGAGTGGTGACAGACATAGTGGCGCAGGTGGTAGTGGTGTCGACTCTGACTCATGGCCGTAGACGTACGGGCCACAACTCTTATCCCAGAACTCCCACTACCCCACTGGTATGGATGCCTGTACTCAACATACATGGTCTTAGCGGCTGTACCCAGTACTAGATCGTAGAAGTATGTTCCATTCGACTCGTATCGTAGCCTTTAAGCATTGGGGTCTCAACGTATAGGGAATGGGACACTTGGTGCATGTAATGGTCGTGGCATGAGGTGGGGCTCTCGGGTCCTTGGGATGAGATGCCTGAAGCACCCCGAGGCCACCCAGGAACATAGGTGATAGGCACGTGGCCTCGCCAGATGTCTAAGTGCGCGAGGCGAGATGCCTCCCTCGCGAGCCCCTTGGTGGCGCGGCTCTCCTGACGCTCACGAGCCTCCTTCGCGAGGCCTCCATCGCATGGCCACCTGATGGTGTGGCTCCCATGCCGCTCACGAGCCTCCTTCACCAGGCCTCCCTCGTGTGGCCACATTCGGGTGGCCACCTGATGGTGTGGCTCCTATGCCGCTCGCGAGGCCTCACTCGCATGGCCACCTGATGGTGTGGCTCCTATGCTGCTCCCGAGCCTCCTTCGCGAGGCCTCATTTGCGTGGCCACCTGATGTCATGGCTCCCAAGGGTACGTG
This sequence comes from Humulus lupulus, assembly GCF_963169125.1. Classification (NCBI taxonomy): domain Eukaryota; kingdom Viridiplantae; phylum Streptophyta; class Magnoliopsida; order Rosales; family Cannabaceae; genus Humulus; species Humulus lupulus. Next base: position 250,551,170 of record NC_084802.1, on the reverse strand, counting down.
CCTCCAACGGCATGGAACGCTCGGGGCGCGAGGGCGAATGCACGCTCGGACACGAGGCCAGGGGCATTGGGGCGCGAGGCCGATGATGCTCGGGTGAGGCCGCGCGCGCTCAGACGCAAGGCCACGGGCGTTGAGGCGCGAGGCCAAATGCACGCTCAAACGCGAGGCCGATGATGCTCGGGCGAGGCCGCGCGTGCTCGGACGCGAGGCCACGGGCGCTAGGGCGCGAGGCCGAGGATGCTTCGGGCAAGGCCGCGCGTGCTCGGACGCGAGGCCACGGGCGCTGGGGCGCGAGGCTGGGCACGCGAGGCCATCTCGTGGGGCATGGTCCTAAGCATGCGAGGCCTGCCAACGAGACATGCCCCTGGGCACACGAGGCTCCCTTATGCGTCACGCACCTAGGCACGGAAGGTCATCTCACGGGGCACAGTCCTAGGCATGCGAGGCCGTTGCGAGAGGGTGGTGGCCCGAGCGTCTCGTGGCTCAAGCATGCATTTAGGCCTTTAAGGGACCTTAACACACGTCTTGGTTCTTTTATGGGCGTGGAATATTGAGCATCCACAATTTTGTATGCAAAAACTATGCAGTGACTTGTCTAAAAGTTCATAAACAGATCAATAGCAGTGACTTGTGGACCAGGTGGATTTTAACCACTGAACCATGTATATTGTGTATGTTTTAATATTCTTATACATTCGATTTACAAATAACTTAATCCCTCTTTCTTGGATTTCTAAATCCCCTTTTGACAAAAAAACCACGTCAACAGATCGGTGCTTTCATTGAAAGCATATTAAGCTTGAAATTTATCATGATATCCAACCCACCAATCATCATGGTGGTCACGCGATCCATGTGCGACAATGAAACAAAGCGACTTAATGATCAGGGAGGTCACCGCATGACCATCTCCACAAGAGAAGGTACATCCGCACAACGTCACCATGGAAAACAGCGTGTGGACCAGGATGATGTTGGAAGTTTGGCTTCATGCCCATTGAATCCCAATCCTAGGTACCTGACCTCCATTGAAATGGAGAATGCTCAACTGAGGAGCCACCTTGCCCAAGATAATAGGCGGATAGATGAGATATGGCTCGACTACCTCCTCCTATAACTGACGAGAATGTCGGAAGGAGGCAAAAGTGGGTCCCACATATCTCGGTCCTGCTGAAATAATCAACCTAATATAAGTCATTCTATCAGAATAGTAACACCAAGCTCTGTGCCTTCAGAACAGACTCCCAGGAACCACCCTCCTACTAATAACCATAGGAACGGAAAAACGACTCATACTCACAGAAATCGATATGGCCATGCAGGTCTAGCTTAGACCACATCAACAAGGGTAGATGTCCATGTGAATCCACCTGTGCCTCAACCAGCAGCTCAGGTACCACGTAATAACTCTATGTTTCTGTCACATCGAGAAATTGGAGTAGACAATGGGCGTGCTAATCTGGTCCATCCAAATGAAACATAGATTGCCTCACAGATATGGCGTCCTCCCTCACCTATTCGTCATCCAAAACCACCATGCCCACAGAGGAATGCTCCAGGGCATGGAAATGAGAGGAAACATACTATACCTGTAGAAGACACATATGCCCCATGATCTCGCGCTAATAATCTAGCGCCTCGACCTCAACCACGAGCAATAAACTTTGTGGATGGTATTTATTAGACGGAGAGCCATCGTGAGGGCAAGATTGGGAATGCCCGAAACCTGAATTCCCATTGACATGAAAGTGATCTAAGAAATCAGTTGAACTCAGCTCAAAGCTTGCACTCAAATCCACCGTCTGACCTGCGTGATCATCTAAAAGTGTAGAGAGGACAGTCAGCTCATTATGACGATCTGAGCTATACTCAGAATAGTGGAGATCCTTCGTTCATGCATGACAATGGAAACATCCCACCTAAGCCAGCTCAAGCATGGAGGGACAATAACCCACTGAACATGCACAATAGGATGGGAGCTGACAACAATCTCCCAAATAATATAGAGACGAGGGATTCGAACCTCGAATGGCTGGCCTTAATGGAGGAGCAAATGGAGAGACTTTTGTCTGGAAAAAAAACATAGATGATTGTACTTCCGATGAGGAGCTTGAGCCTTTTGCTCCTAATATTGCACCAGCTCTGTTTCCCACTGGTTTTAGGATGCCAATTATGCCCACATATAATAGAACCGCTAAAATTTCAAACCACATTGGGACCTTCACCACTCTGATGATGGCCCACAATGTGAGCCTTGATCTGCGGTGTGTTCTATTCCCAGCTACACTAACCGGACCAGCCAAGTTGTGGTTCAACAAGTATAAGAAATTCTCAATGACCTCCTAGAAAATGCTGTCATTTGAGTTCAAGAGAAAGTTTTGAGCTACCAAAGAGGTTCAAGTGGAGGCTGACTCACTGTCCAACATTAAACAACAACCCGGTGAGTCCCTGAAGGCCCACCTCAACCAGTTTCCTAATGTAGGGGCCCAAGATAGAGATGCTAATGAAAGTGCCAAGCTCATAGCCATAATAACAGGAATTACTGTAGTTGGAAATTTATGGAAGGAGCTCTTAAGGAAAGGAGTAAAAAGTGTAGATGAATTCTTGGCTCGAGCTCAAGATTTGATAAACCTAGAAGGGGCGGAATCTGCTGTCACAGGAACCAGCCAAACCCTCGTTCAACCTGTTGGAGTGGTGGCAAATGCTGTAGCTACGACTCAGCCCGCTACCCAGAATAACCAGGCGAATGGTAATAAATGAAAAGGGAATGATGAGAGTGACCAGAACTGGTACAAGAAAAATAAGCACGGGGATAAATATCCCTCCATCTACATCGTCTATACTGATTGAATACATATACGAGAGCATATTTAGTTAGCTAATTCTGCTCGCCCTCCATGGAATAGGCCTGAGTCCATGAAACATCAAAGTGCGGAGAGAGATCCAGCTAAGTTCTGCTGGTACCACAATGACATCGGTCACAACAATGACGATTGTCATCAATTGAAAGATGAGATTGAGACTCTCATTCAGGCTAGACCGTTAGCCTAATACGCTCGGAACAGGGCAAATCCTAATCAACAGGCAAGGCAGAACCCTTAACCGGCTCTAGATAACCAAGTCAATCAACACAATCAACCCAGGGAAATCAGATCATCCCTCCCTCTATTGAAGGAAGGGACATAGCCACCACTTCAGGTAGACCTCATCTGGCATGGACAAGCAGTGGGGCCCATAAGAGATATACTCAAGAGCTAAAAATGAATGATGGCCTCGAATTCCTCTTGGAGCAAAGGTTATCCAAACAACAACAATTGGATAAACAACCAATCATTTTAATGGAAGAAGACACTATCCACGTCCAATTACCTCATAATGATATGTTGGTGACAAATATTCAGCTTGTTAACCGGAGGGTGCATTGTATACTGATTGATAATGGGAGCTTTGTGAATGTCCTATTCATGACCACTCTTGAAAAGATGGGGCTATCTATATCCAATCTCAAGGCAACAACTATGACCCTCTATGGATTTTCATGAGAGTGGGTGGCAGCCATAGGAACAATAAAGCTTGTAGTAACATTGGGCGAGAAGCGCCAAGATGCTTCAGTTCATAGTAATTGACTATCCAACCGCCTACAATGCAATATTGGGAAGAACTGCACTGATGTTGTTTGAAGCTATAACTTCAGTTCACCATTTGGCCAAGAAATTCCCCTCGTCCTTAGGGATATGCGTTGTGAGGGGAGATCAATTCACTACCAGGGAATGCAATAGCATTGGCATGAAGGGAAAATCACTACCTGGGCAGCAAGCCATGGTAAAAACTGAGGAGAATTAGGAACCTGATGAAATGGTAGTTTCCAAAGAGCTGGAAGAACCTTAGGATTTCGAAAATGAGGTTGCCCAACCTGATGAAATTGATCCAAGATTAGGGGAAGACAAATCTAAGCTCGAGGCTTTAGAGGAGCTAGAGGAAATGATCCTCGACCTAGTAAGACCTTCAAATGTGGTAACGATTGGGAAAAATCGTAAAGCCAAAAGAAAGATGGAGTTGGTCGAGATTTTAAGAAGAAATCTTGATGTCTTTGCCTGGTCACATGAGGACATGGTAGGAATCAGCCCAAGCGTGATGATGCACACATGAAACCTTGACAAAAACGTGCCTACGAAGGTGCAAAAATGTAGTTTGTTGGGAAAAGAACGAGGAGAAGCTCTAGAGGAAGATGTAACTTGCTTATTGGAGTGTGGGTTTATGAGGGAGGCTAAATATATGGCCTGGATAGCCAACCCCATCTTGGTCCCATAGCCCAACAAAAAATGGAAGACTTGCATTGATTTCGTTGACCTTAACAAGGCATATCCTAAAGACTATTTCTCATTACTGAGAATGGATCAGCTAGTTGACACCACAGCCAGCAATGAGCTCATGTCCTTCCTGTACGCATATTTTGGATATAATTAGATTGGGATGAACCTTGTGCACTAAGAGCACACAAACTTCATGAATGAACGTAACGTATACTGCTACAAGGTCATGCCATTCAGGCTAAATAATGTTGGTGCAACATATCAAAGGCTGGTTAATAAGATGCTCATTAACCAGATCAAGAAAAACATGGAGGTGTATGTTGATGACAAGATTCTCAAGTAGAAGACTAGCAATGACAATGTATCCAATCTAGAAGAATGTTTTGGTGTGCTAAGAAAATACAACATGAAGTTGAACACCCAGAAATGTACCTTTGGAGTTTAATCGTGGATGTTCTTAGCTTCATAGTCAATGCAAGGGGAATCAAAGCAAATCCCGAGAAGATCAGGTTGCTATTAGATATGCCTTCCCCAAGGACACGAAAAGATGTACAAAGCTTAACTGGAAAGGTCGCTGCATTAAACCGATTCATATCAAAATCCACGGACTAATGTCTTCCCTTCTTCAACTTGCTTAGAGAAAATAGACAGTATGAATGGACAGAAGAATGTGAACATGCATTTCAGGATCTAAAGACTCATCTTGTTGTGTCCCCTATGTTATCAAAAACAGTTGCTAGAGAATGTTTATACTTATACCTAGACGTAACAAAAAATGTGGTCAGCGCTGTGTTAGTTCGAGAGGAAAACTGAACATAGAAACCAATGTATTACTTGAGGAAGAGGCTTATGGGAGCTGAATCTAGATATCCTCTGATTGAAAAACTCAGGTTTTGTTTGATCTTGGCCTCCAGAAAACTCAAGCCATATTTCCAGTCCCACAGTGTACACGTCTTAACCGATCAACGATCGAGTCAGGTCTTGCAAAAACCTAAGACATTGGGACGTTTGTTAAAGTTGGCCATCGAACTTAGTCAGTTTGATATATTATACAAACCACAAATAGAAATCAAAGGCCAAACACTCGCTAACTTCATGGCTGAATGTACAGTGTTCCAAGACGAACCAATGAAAGAACCTGTACAAGAGTTGTGGAAACTCTTCGTTGACGGATCATCAAATGAGAACGGTTCTAGAGCTGGAATAATGTTAATTTCACCCAAAGGACATGGTAAAAGCAACACATCAACAACCACATGTAAAACCTTGCACTATTAATGGTGTCACTGCAGTATGAGTCATTTGCTCTAGAATATTTATCTGTAACTAATTCTTGTTATATAGAATAGTGTGATGCAATACATGTATAGTGTCCATTGGACCATTTTGTATTTTGTAATACCCCAAATTGATTATATATACCATAGCAGCAATCATCATATTTGAGCTACAATTCATACTCAATACAACCTAATACCTTTCTCGGCATGTCACCTTTGATGAACTTGAGTTTCCTTTTTGCAATGGTTTTCTTAATACTCATACCAATGAACCTTAGACAAATCCTACACACTTAGGGTGGTCTTATCTACCTCACATTGCACTTGTACCCATCAACCCGAATTCCACTAATATTGAGAATGCCACTGCAATAGCATCACCTGCTATCCACGCCTCTTCTTCTCACACACATGTAATCTCTCACACTTCACCTAGTACATCTTGTCCTTTGAACTCTATTTGTGCATCACTAGTTGGTTCTCAGACTTCCTATAGCTACACTGGTTCATCTCCTCGACCTGCTCAACCCAAACCATCTCATCCAATGGTTACCCGCTCGATGCATGGCATTTACAAGGCTAAAGTTTGTCTTGGCCAAGTTGTTTGGACCTCAAGTTGTGATGAACAAGCCACTGTGAATAATTCCTTGCAAGATGATGGGTGGAGTACTGCTATGAATTAGGAATTTAGTGCTTGAACAGTCAGCGAAACGTGATCCCTTGTTCCTCCTCATCCTCATTACAACTTCGTTGGTAACAAATGGGGTTTTAAGGTAAAAAAAACTCGGATGGTTCTTTCCAGTGTTTCAAGGCACACTTAGTGGCCAATGTCTTTCACCAAACCAGAATTGATTTTGGAGAGAAATTTAGTCCTGTGATAATAGCCTCCACCGTTTGTATAGTACTCACCATAGCTGTCTCTATGCAGTGGGAAATTTGACATCTTAACATTAATAATGCCTTCTTAAATGGAAATCTTTAAGAGGATGTCTACATGACCTAGCCAAAAGGGTTTGAAGACCAAGATAAGCCGCACCATGTGTGCAAACTCCACAAGTCTCTATATGGACTAAAACAGGTGCCTCCTGCATGGTTCGATAGACTCAAACAGACATGGCTCACTTGGAGGTTCATAAATTCAAAGGTTGATAACTCGCTCTTTTTCTACACTCACGGCAAGGTAAAAATCTTTGTTTTGATATATGTGGATGACATCATTGTGACAGGGAATAACTCCAAAGAAGTACATGGTTTTATAGCAGCCCTCAACAAGAGTTTCACCCTCAAAGACCTTGGGCCTTTGAATTTCTTTCTTGGTATAGAGGTTCACAGGGATGACACTGGTTTGTATCTAACACAGACCAAATACATTAATGAGCTTCTGCCCAAATTTGATATGAGGAACTTGAAGTCGGTACCTACTCTTATGACTGTAGGAAGACCACTGTCTCAGACTGATGGAGACCCACTAAAAAATCCAACCCACTACCGTAGTCTCATTGGTGCTCTCCAATACCCATGCCACACATGGTAAGGCATGGCATACTTAGTCAACATACTAAGTCAATTCCTCCAAGAGCCAGCCAAAACAGATTGGAGTGCCGCCAAACAGATTCTGCGATACTTGAAAGACAGTGCTAACTTTGGCCTTCACATTTTCTATAGTGAGAGACTGAGTATAACAGGGTTCTCTGATGCCGATTTGGCTTACTGCCCAAATGACAGACGTTCAGTGGCTGGTTATTGTGTTTATCTTGGAAATACATTGGTGTCGTGGTCATCCAAGAAATAGGTGGTTATCTCAAGATAATGTACTAAATCTGAATACCGAGCTCTAGCCGAAGTCTTTATTATTCTAAAACAAATCATTTGGTGTTACAATGCTAGCCCAGGAGCCTTAGCATCTAATCCAATTTACGATGCAAGGTCAAAGCCCATTGAGCACGATGTACACTTTGTACGTGATAAAGTGTTGAAGAAGGAGCTGGAAGTACGCTACATTCCCTCAGCAGACCCTATAGTTGATTGCCTAACCAAGAGTCATTACTACACATGATTTCAAATTCCGCTTTCCAAACTCGGAGTGATAGCATCAACCTTTCATTTGAGGGGTGGTGTAAAAGCAACACATCAGCAGCCACTTGTACAACCTTGTATTATTAGTGATGTCACTACAGTCTGAGTCATTTGCTCTAGAATATTTAGTTGTAACTAATTCTTGTTATATAGAATAGTGTGATGCAATATGTGTATAGTGTCCATTGGACCATTCTGTATTTTGTAATACCCCAAATTGACTATATATACTATAGCAATTCATACTCAATACAACATATAATACCTTTCTCTGTATTTCTTAAGTGACATAACTTCCATACGACTCTCAGATTTGGTTTCGACGCTTCCAACAATGAAGCTGAGTAAGAGGCATTGTTGACTAGAGTTTGGGTAGTAAATGAGCTGAAAGCAAGAGCAATTCAATGCTTTAACGATTCTCAGCTCGTGGTTAATCAAGTATATAAGGGAATACCAAGCTCGAGGAATCAAAATGGCAGCTTATCTAGTTAAGGATAAAGGTGAACTGTCAGAATTTGAGTTTTATTCCATCGAACAAGTCCCCCACGAGAAGTATACAAATGCAAATTCTTTAGCCCGACTCGCCACAAAAAAAGAGGCAGACACATTAAATGTGGTCCCCATAGAATTATTAGATAAACCAAGCATCAATGTCGAGCCAATTGAGGTTGGAATGATTTGCAAAGAACCAGCCTGGATGACTACCATAGCGGAATACCTTGCGATCATAAAACTGCTAGAAGATTGAAAGAATGCACGAAAGTTGTTGTATCAGGTCCTGCGGTATGTTACGGTTGAGAGAATTCTCTATAGAGGAGGTCATTCTTTAAACCTCCTACGATATGTTCTGCCTGAGGAAGCACAAACCATCATTCGAGAAATACACGAAAGGTTTTATGGAGACCACGCTGGGGGGAAATACTTGGTCCTAAAGGTACTAAGGTAGCGCTATTACTGGCCCACGTTGAAAAAGGATTTGGCCTCATATGTCCTAAAATGTGACAAATGCCAATGTTTAGTCACCATTGCTCAGGCTGCACCCATTGAATTAATCATGATCTCCTCACCATGGCCATTTTCTATATGGGTGACTAACTTAATCGACTCGGTGCCTACTAGAGAAGGAGGAGTTTGCCACGTAGTTGTCGCAATCGACTATTTTACTAAGTTGGTTGAGGCCGAGCCTCTGGCGACTTTAACCTCAAAAAGAGTTCTAGATTTCGTCTTGAAAAACATCTATGTCGTTTTATATTCCCAAAGAAGATCGTGTCTGATAACGGAGCTCAATTTGACAGCAACCTATTCACAACCTTTTATGAGAAATATGAAATAATGAAGAGTTTCTCTTCCGTAGCGTACCCTCAAGCTAATGGCAAGTGGAGGTAGTAAACAAAACCCTAAAGGCAATCTTAAAGAAGCAACTAGAAGATGTTGAAGGGCTATGGCCTGAATAGCTCTCGCAAGTGCTCTGGGCCTACATGACCTGACATCGCACCTCTAGTTAGCATACTCCATTCTCTCTGACCTTTGGAAGTGAGGCTATGCTCCTCATAGAAGCTCTGGTGACATCACATAGGCAAAAGACCTTTAACTAGGATTGAAATCAAGACATGCTTAATGCATTCTTGGATCAAATTAAAGAGCAACGGGAAGAATCACAGTTGACGCCTGCCCATTACCAGGAAAGAGTATCTCGATATTTTCATTCAAAAGTCAAGGGGCGAAGACTTGAGCCTGGGGATTTTGTACTCCGTAGGGTATTTCTGGTTAACAAAGATCCTAAAGACGGTGTATTGGGACCGAACTGGGAAGGACCTTATCAGATCATGAAGATCTTACGGGAAGTAATGTTCAAACTAGCTCGATTAAGTGGAGAATTTGTTCCACAAATGTGGAACACTCTACTTCTCAAAAAGTATTATCCATAATAAGACATATTTGTTGGATTTAATGTGTTTTGTTCTTTGTAAGGCTTATTTATAAAAGCCATTTCATTTTGTTCGAATTTGAATAATAAAGGGTTGCTATGTATTTTAAATGTGGTTCCAGATTTTTCACTTTATTCTCATAATTCAGTGTGAGTAGATTATGTAAAATCGATCTAGACTATTTATATATTCTAATCACTTGGGAGGCATATAACCCTAAAAAAGTCTTTGAAACATTCGACAAATTTAGGTTAAAATTTCTGCAACTTAGAATTTGGAAAATTGATTACTCTACCAAAATTTATAAGAAAATTAAAAGCATAAGCAAAATCTTAGAACATAACTAGGTACAAAAATCCTAAAACTAAACCAGGTCCAAGGCCTGATCCCTAATTGGTATACATGAATAGGCAATTAGACTCCTGAAAATAACCAGGTCATTGACCATAAATCAACTGGGCGAGCCGTCAGACAATAATTCCTCGATCTAAAATTGCCTCCTATAACTATTTGGATGTATAAGGACTTTGAAGGTTCAAAAACATAAATACTTGATATAAAAGGGGGATAAAAAAAAGATTAGAGATGTACCAAAATATGTGAGTTATATTAAGGGTAAAAATAATCTCGGATGTCTCTGCCCAAACGACACACATACAATGGGCATTAGACGCCGAAAGAAAGAAAATAAAATAAATATATATACATAAAAGAGTTCCCCCTTTCATCCCTGAGATCCAGTAACTTGCTCCCATGATGAGACCTCTTCCTCCTTGGCCCCTGCCACAGCTCCAGAAGCCTCGACTGTATCCGTTGGATCCTTCGATAACCAGCTCTACACCTAAAATCGATAGAACATTTCTTCCATAGACTTCTCCACTTCAGCAGCATCCTCCTTTACCTTGGCTTCGACCTTCACAAGCTTTTTCTTAAGATTGTTGACCTCTGTAAGCTTCTGATTAAGATCGTTAACCTCAAGCTGAAGTTGGTCCCGTTATTGGATTATCTCCAAGGATTGTGCTTTGGAAATTTGCTCATTCTCTCGGGAGGTCTTCGAGGCATTGTTGGCCTTGTCCAGGGCGGCATTCGTGGTGTTGTCTTCCTCCATGGCAACCTTCGCCTCCCCCAAGGTGGTCCTAGCTTCGTCAACCTGAACTCAGACCCAAGCAATGCCACGGTTCTGAGCCATGCAAGACTATAAATGATGAATAATGAGGGGTTAGTTTCTGAAGGCATGGGACTAGAAGAAGAGGATAAGAATAATGCTTACTATCAGAGCCATCCCTAAGGTAGAGCCGAGGATGTTTACTGATCTTCTTGACTCAATAGCCTGCAACTCTTTGACGCTGACTACACTTTCAGAGTTCGTTAGACGACTCACAATTTCCTGATATAAATGTAGAAGTTCTTGATATTTCTCCACCTCGAGGGTGGGATCTGAGATCGTGACATTCGGGGCCTTGATTTGGATGACCTAGAAGACAGGAGTGGAGTCATGAGGAACTAGTGGAGGAGCTAGTAGGGTCGTGACTATGGTGGGCTAAGGCTGTTGCTGCTTCAGGGCGGAGTTGGCACCCTTATCTTCCACAGTAGACCCGGTGGCGGCTCCAACTCCAGGACTGATTTTCTTCAAAACCCTCTGCCTCTTTACGTTTGGTCTAGTTTTGAACACTTCCTTTAGATTCATGTCTTTGTTTGCAAAAGAGCAACCATAAAATTCAGGCCCAAGAAATGTTAGTCAAGATAACACAAAGCAAAGTGTAATAGAACAAGAACCCTACCCTCTGAACTAGAGGAGGTTATTATTATGATCAATTCCGGGTAATGGACCGGGTTGGGTAAAACCTCTAACTCTTGGATTAAAGGAGGAGGGGAATATTCTAGCATTACTACACATTGGAACCTATAGGGTTCGGTCTCTTCATCTAGAGTAGACTCGTGCTTGGCCTGCATAATACTCGGAGTAAATGTACCATGACGTAGGGAACGCCATGACAGGAGGTTTGTACCATAATATTAAAAAATAGTTGACCTAAAATGCAAAGTATTTTTAACGACCTCTGAATCCATGATCGTTACACTACGTAGTTTAAATAGTGCTTAACTAACTAAACAAGTCATTTGAGTTTAAATCGTTTAATTAAAACAAAGCACAGGTTTAGGTACTAAATTTTTTGATCAAATGTCAACCATTTCATTAAAAGAGTTTAACTTCCATTCATGGGATCCCATTGTAGTTTAAAATGGTTGCAAACCCAAAAATAAATACAAATCCAACCCAGGGGGAAAAATCAAGGTCCAACCCTAGTTCCAACTGATAGCCTCAGCCGTGGTGAACGAGTAGACCGCATATGTACAATCTGCCCCTACAGCTCTCCATCTCATGGTTGGTCCATGTTTTCCTTTCTTTACAATTTAGCACACCTGAGCCAAGGCTCAGTAAGAAAACATCAACATGCTTACGAGCAGTACATTATCAGATCACAGATTCATAACTAGCATGCCAGCAGTAATAACCCTACTCGTGCATGCAATTAACTCAAATAAGTGACTATAGAGGCACACTAGGGCTTAGTGCCCATCTTTCATATAACCAACCCTAGAGCTACCCAAGCAGGTATGACGCTTAACATTCTAGACGACCCTAGAGGCGTTCAAGCGAATATCTCGCTTCTGGGTTGAATTAACCCTATCGTCCAACGGTCAGCACACTATTACCGCCCTCGAATTCTAAGCCAAGGCTTTAAACTCTCGACTCATAAGTCGAGTCCTTTAACCTTCAACTAATAAGTTCATCTTTCAAACTTCGACTACTAAGTCAAGTCTTTGAACTTCGACTGATAAGTCGAGTCTTGACCTTTGACTGACGTATCAGTCTTAACCTTCAACTGATAAGTCGAGTCTTAACCTTTGACTGATAAGTCGAGTGTTGACATTCGACTGATAAGTCGAGTCTTAACCTTCAACTGATAAGTCAAGTCTTGACCTTTAACTTATAAGTTAAGTCTTAACCTTCGACTAATAAGTTTAGTCTTTACCTTCGACTGATAAGTCAAGTCCCTTAGAACCGGTTGTACCCTTGACTATTAAACCTAGCCCTTCATCGAATAACATAGATAAATCTTCAGCTAATAAGTTGAGCTTCCTCAGTCAAATATACAGACAAACAGTTATTACATAACATAGGTAAACAGACCGCATTTAATATGTTGAATAAAACAATCTCCATATAGCGTTAATCATGTACTATAATCGGGCCTAGCCCTAAACGCAAACCAGGTGCGGTTTTCTTACCTGAGGTCCGAGTGTAGTGTATATTGAGAATGACTCTCAAGCAAGATCCCGATTTTGAGCTAATAGCGATCACCTATTCATAACCAAATATAGAATCCCATCAATAATGAGCGAATAAAGGCTTTAGGACCGAGTCCTAGCCTTCAGGACGTTGAATTTTACTAAACTGGATAGTAGAATCAATCCTAAGCCCTTAGGTTTTAGTTCCCGCACCTAAAGCTCTCACAGGGCTCAAAATCCTTTCAAGTATTGCGGCTCAAAACAAAAGAGTCGAGACATGCCCCAAGTCAGAGAGCCCAAGGCTCTCCTCTGTTTCCACACGCGGAGCGACGCGCCACTACAGGTGTCGCGGTTCAAATGGGCTTACAGCACCTGCTTCTCCCTACACTATTGAGAGCCGTATAGCCCCAAGAACAGGGCTTCGGCTTGACATAAAAACCCAAAATTCTCCCCATTTTCCTCAAGCCAAATCCCTCCAAAAACCTATCTAAAAATAGCTAAATCCCAAGAGTAAGGTTCCAAATTGATTGAGCAGCTCAATATTGTCAAAATCCAAGATAAAGCTTGGCCGAAACCTCATCATATCTTCAACTCAGAAGTGAGTTTCTAAAACTCAAAAAACTCAGCTAAAATCCAAAGAGACAGATATTTAGGGCTAGAAATCATTACCTATGTTTCCCCAATCGAAGCTAAGCTTTTCCCCATGCAATTCAGAGCCTAAGCTAGCCTTGAACCTCCTTAGATCATATAGATTTCAAAGATTGATTGAACGAGAGTGTGAACGGGAGAGAGAGAGAACGTTGAGAGAGTTACTTCTCTGTTTTCCTGTGTTGTTTGGTTATGATAGGTTACTTAGAGTTCAAGTAACTCTAAGTGAATCCCAAGGGCTCTGGGTACCCAAAAACGTCCCCGAGGGTAAAATTGTCAAAATCCCCAGAACTCCCTCCTAATATAACTAACTCCAAATATATCCTAAAAAATTTACTCCCATTACCCGATGTCTCAATAGGGTGCTAAAAACCCAAAATAGCCCTTGACTCACCCCGAGTTGGGTATTGGACTCCGTTGTGTCTTTCCCGCTAACTTGCTCCCTAGAATCGCCTCGTGCCGAGTAACCCAAGTATATCCACATAATAATGTTGTCTCACACATATATCACATATATGCACATATATTCCAAATATACCCATAACGGGCCAAATTACGAAAATTTCCCTTCAAATAAGAAACGGGCCCATATGCATATTTAATACACCTAAACATGAAAATCTAGTCATATTATTGTGTAACTCACTTAATCATATAACGATTCACATATATATAACATAAACACATATTTATCACATAATTTCCAAAATTTTCCATCCTTCCCCCCTAATCAATGCCCTAAGCCTTATTAGGTAATTTGAGACGTTACCACTATTCCCTCCTTACAAGAGTTTCATCCTCAAAATTTTACCTGAACAACTTACGATACTGATTCTTCATATCTTACTCCAGCTCCTAGGTCTCTTCCTCGACCTTGTTGTTCCTTCATAATACCTTAACCAAAGGTCTAGTCTTGTTCCTTAGGACCTTGTTCTTCCTGTCTAAAATCTGAACCGGTTGCTCCTCATAGGATAAATATGTCTCCAATTCCAGATCCTCATGACTTAGCACATGATTCTCATAAAATAAATACTTCCTCAACATGGAAATATGAAATACGTTGTGCACGCTAGACAGTGTCAGGGGTAAGACCAACCTATAGGCCACCTGATCCTCTACATGATCTCAAATGGTCCAACACACCTAGGGCTCAACTTTCCCTTCTTCCCAAACTGCTTCACCCCTCTCAATGGTGAAACGCAGAGGAAGAGATAGTCCCAAGCGTGGAACTCTACATCTCTATGCTTGGGATTAGTGTATCTCTTCTGTCTACTTTGAGAAGAGAGCATTCGAGCTTTAATCTTCTCAATAGCCTCAATGGTCCTCTGAACTGCCTCAGGACCCAAATATTTCCTCTCACCCATCTAATCCCAGTGAATGGGCAATCTACACTTCCTACCATACATCATCTCATTAAGTGCCACCCCAATAGTTGACTGGTAGCTGTTATTATAGGAAAACTCAAGGACCCCTCAAGTCCAATACACATGCTCTTATCTTGTCCTCCAATATCTTGATGGTCCTCTCAGACTGACCATTGATCTGTGGATGATAAGTTGTACTGAAGTTCAGCTGTGTACCCATCGCCTTCTGTAAACTTCCCCAAAACTTGGAAGTAAACATAGGGTCCCTATCTCACACGATAGACCTCGGAGTCCCATGAAGGCATACTATTTCTCTCACATAGTGATCTACATATTGGTCAACCATCTAAGTCGTCCTCACTGGTAGAAAGACCACGATGACCCAAACTGAATCATACTGGCCCACTGTCCTGGGCAACCCCACCATGAAATCCATCATGATGTCTTCCCACTTCACCTCTCGGATATCTAGAGGTTGTAATAGCCCTGCTTGCCTCTAATGCTCTACCTTAAACTGCTGATAGGTTAGGCACTTTACCACGTACTCAGTCACGTCCCTCTTCATCCCAAGCCACCAATATAAGGCTTTCAAATCCTGGTACATCTTCGTGGTACCTGGATGTAGAGAATAAGGGGTAGTATGAGATTCATCCAAAATCTCCCGTCTGATCCCAGTGTCCATCAGAATACAAATTTGATCCTTGTATCTCAATAAACCCATGTCTGACACTGTATAATCCCTAGCCATTTCATCTAGGACATCCCCTATAATCATTCCTAACTGTGGGTCACTCAACTGTCTCTCCTTGATCCTCTCCAAAAGAGTAGACTATAGGGTGATGTAGGCCAAATGGCCAACTATTAACTCAATACCTACTCTAGTCATATCCTCTGCCAACTCCCTGGATATCTAACTAACATTGTAAAACTGTCCCAAAACCTTTTGACTTAAGGTATCCGCCACTATGTTGGCTTTCCCCAGGTGGTAAAGGATTTCCCAGTCATAGCCCTTCACTCCTGTAACCAATGCCTTTGTCTCATATTCAGGTCCTTCTAGGTGAAGAAGTATTTCAAACTCTTGTGATTAGTATATATCTCACACTTATCACCATCCAAGTAGTGTTGTCACACCTTCAATGCAAAAACCCACTACTACAAGTTCCAGATCATGTGTGGGGTACCTCTGCTCATAATCCTTCAACTGACGTGATGCATAGGCAATCACCTTCCCTGTCTACATAAGGACGCAACCTAGACCCTACCTTGAGGCATCACAATAAACTAGAAACCTATCCTAATTTGTAGGAAGACTGAGAACTGGAGCAGTGATCAAACTCTTGTTCAGTCTTTGGAAGCTGTCCTCACACCTATCTGACCTCATAAACCTCTAATTCTTGTGTGTCAACTCTGTCAGTGGTGACACAATCTTGGAAAACCCCTCCACAAAGTGTCTGTAACAACCTGCTAATCCCAAGAAACTTCTGATCTCTGAAGCATTCTCTGGCCTTGGCCAGTCCCTGATCACCTGAATCTTCGTTGAATCTACCATAATTCCATCCTTACTAACAATTTGATCTAAGAAAGTCACATGTGCTAACCAGAATTCACACTTTATAAACATCACAAACAGTCTGTTCTCCCTCAGCCTCTGTAGAACCAACCTGAGATGCTACTCGTGTTCTGCTTTTGACTGAGAATATAAAAGAACAACATCGATGAAGACGATCCCAAACTAATCCATGTAATCTTTGAACACTCTATTCATTAGATCCATAAATGCTACCATGGCATTTGTCAATCCAAATGACATCACCAAAATCTCATAATGCCCATACTTGGTTCAAAAAGTTGTCTTTGATATATCTTCCTCCCTAATCCTCAGCTGGTGGTAATCAGATTGAAGATCTATCTTTGACAATACCATCTTACCCTATAACTAATCAAACAGATCATCAATTCTTGGCAGAGGATACCTGTTCTTTATAGTTAACTTGTTCAACTCTCTACAATCGATACACATCCTCAGAGAACCATCATTTCTTCACAAAGAGCACTGGTGCGCCCCATGGCGAGAAACTGGGCCTAATAAAACCCAAGTCTAGTAACCCTTCTAATTGAACCTTTAGTTCCTTCAACTCTTCTTGAGCAATCCTACAAGGTGCCCTATACACTTGCTCTGTCCCTGGCGTCAATTAAATAACAAACTCTATCTCCCTCTGTGGCAGTAACCTTGGCAGATACTCTGGAAACTCATCTAGAAATTCACAAAATAATATGGTCTTTCCTAGTCCCACCGACACGACCTTGGTGGTATCCACCACACTAGCAAGGAATCCTATGCATCCCCCCTACAATATGTTTCTAGCACTAAGTACAAATATCATAGGTATACAAGGTCCATGCATAGTGCCAACGAATAGAAATGGATCCTCAACCTCAGGCTCAAAGGTTACCATCTTCTTCTTGCAATCTATTGTCGCCCCATACTTGGATAACCAGTCCATAATCAAGATCATATCAAAGTCGGTCATAACAAACTCTATCAAATCAACTGACAACGCTCTACCATTCACTGCCACTAGTAACGATCTGACCCATCTCCTAGAAACCTCTAACTCCCCAGTAGAAAACAAAGCTCCAAAACCCACTGCAAAGTATTCACATGGCCTGCATAACCTATCGATTACCCTACTAGATACAAAGGAATGTGTAACCCCAGAATCAATCAAAATAGAATAAGAAGTGTCAGCACTAAAAAGATGATCTATCACTTTTGAGGGTCGAGCCCAAGCCTCTGATTGTGTCGATGCAAACACTCAAGCTGGAGCCAAGCTGTCTGCCTTCTTTAGTTCTTACTTCTTCGCCCTTGGGCAATCTTTCCTGAGGTGGACAACTATACCGCATAAAAAGCAGGCCTTCACCCAACACTCTTCCAGATGACGTCTCCTGCATTTGGCGCATTCTAGATAAGTCCTCCAACTCTCATTGCGCCATGGCGGCCAACCTGTGTACCCCGAGGCCTCGTATCTAGGCCTAGACCTGTAATGGTATCTTAGGTCTTCCTCTTCTGGTGACTAGGGCTTCCACCCCTACTAGCTCCAATAAAGGGAGGTCCCACCCTCATAGTGTCTCTTTTGGTCGCGTTCTCGCACCAGAACTTGTTCTTAGCGCCCTCACCAGTAAGGTCTTTCTCCACGACCTGAGCATATGTCGTCACTCCAAGTACTGAAGTAATTTTTATATCCCAGGCTATCATAACATTTAGCCCTTGAAGAAACCTTTCCTTCCTTATAACATCAGTTGGCACCAAGTCTGCAGCGAACTTGGCCAACCAATCAAATTTTAGGGCATACTCTGTAACAGTCATGGTGTCTTGCACCAGATCATTAAACTCTTCATCCTTTGAGCCTCTGACTTCATCATTATAGTATTTATCATTGTATTGTCCTCTAAATTCCTCCCAGCTCAGGGTCTTCACATCTCTAGTCTGGGATACCACTTCCCACCAGATTCGGGTATCTTCTTGAAACATGAATGTGGCACAGGTCACTATATCATTACCTGCTACCCACATAAATTATATGATGGAGGTGGTCATACCCATCCAATGCAAAGCTC
This sequence comes from Humulus lupulus, assembly GCF_963169125.1. Lineage (NCBI taxonomy): Eukaryota > Viridiplantae > Streptophyta > Magnoliopsida > Rosales > Cannabaceae > Humulus > Humulus lupulus. Next base: position 250,532,649 of record NC_084802.1, on the reverse strand, counting down.
ATAGCGGATCTTTCCCTCCCTCAAAGGTAGGAGGGTGCTATTTCCTGAAGCGCTCATAGAGAGGCTGCCACCTATTTTCACCCCTAGTTGTCGCTGTAATACTGGTGCCACAACAGGTTGCACAACCGGTGCAATGTTCCCTGCTGGAACCTACTACTGTCTCAATAGGCAGATTTCTTCATCCTACCTCTGTATCCTTGTTTGCATATCAGCAAGCACATGTTGCTAGTTTTCAGGAACTGGCGGAGGATACTGACCCTAGTCATTATCTCTGACATGAGTTCCAACGTCGGCTGGGTCATTTGATTGTCCGGGAACCATACTTCCAAGCTTATCTGAAATCAATGACTCAGGACATTAAGCAGCAATAACGGTGCCCAACACCGCTCCAATGGCCCAAAACCAAAAAATTAAGCATACGCATGCCATAACAGTGCTAATAAGAAGTTCAATTGATCTCACATACAACAATCATGCTAATAAGCAAGTCAATTTATAGGCATGCTCAGTCAGGGTGCTAATAAGCACATTCTTCTCAATATTCATAGCACCAATAGTGCTAATAAGTGCTTTCTTATCATACACATAACAGACAATGGCAAGCCCCTATTAGTATAATTAATGCTCCCTAAACAAGCATGCAAATTTGACATTCATATGTCCATTAAGCAGGTAACACAAATTAACATAAATAGTTACCGAACCCTGAGTCGCACTTGTCTTCAGCGACTAGTGTACATGCCCAGCCAATCTTCAGGAATCAATAAACCTAAGCAGCTCTGATACCAAGTTATAACGTCTTTCTAAACCAGGACCTTTACACTAGGTAGTTTAAATAGTTCTTAACTTGCTAAACGAGTCATTTGAGTTTAATTTGTGTAATTAAATCTAACCACAGGTTTAGGTACTAAAAATTTCGGTCAAATGTCAAAATTTTCATTAAAAGAGTTTAACTTCCATACATGGGATCCCATCCTAGTTTAAAATGGTTACTGTTGACCCAAGATTTGGCCAACTGACACAGAGTCAAAATGTGAATGATGTGAATGAACGTATAAAGAAGAACGTAATGACAAAAGTAAACAAAACACAGTAATTTATAGTGGTTCGGCCCCAGGATCTGGTAATGACCTACGTCCACTTAAACTGATATTGATATAAGAATCAGAAGAGTGATCAAAGAACTAGGGTTCAATGATTTTCACTAACCTCTGAAGAACAACACAAGTTTACTAGGATAATTACTATAGTTTCGAATGATTCAAAAGCAAAAACTCCCCTCCCTTGAGCTTTCTCTTGCTATTTATAGGCTCAAAGGGGGTTTACAAAAGATTGTTACAGATATTCTCCCCTGAATAATCGGGTACAGCAGGAGATTGAGTGAGATAAATTCAGGATTATAAAGATCTTCCAATAAATGTCGCCTTGTACACGGAACCGTCGACCAGTCTGGTCGCGGGTAAGACGGGCTTACCCTGCTTCTACTGTGTCCTCTAGTCGATACTCTAGCAGACGCTTCCAGGTCTCAGCCACGTGTCTAGGGATTACTTGCCACGTCATAAATGCAAATTTATTGGATAACAGTTACAAACCCAAAAATGAATACAAAGTCGACCTAGGCGGCAAAAACAGGGTCCAACCCTAGCCCCAACTGATAGCCTCAGCCATGGCGGACATGCAGGCTGCATATGTACACTCTGCATGTGAAGCTCTCCAACTCTTGATTGGTCTAGCTTTTCCATTCCTTTACTTGCATAATTTAGCACCCGTGAGCCAGAGCTTACCAAAAAACATAAACATGCTTATAAGCAGTACATTATCAGATCACATATTCATAACTAGCATGCCAATAGTAATAACCCTACTCATGCATGCACTTAAGTCAAATAAGTGACTATAGAGTCACACTAGGGCTTGGTGCCCATCTTTCATATAACCAGCTTTAGATCTGGCCAAGGAATTCTGATGCTTAAGATTCTACATGACCCTAGAGGCGTTCAGACGTATATCTCGCTTCTGGGTTGACTTAACCCCATTGGCCAACATTCAACATGATATTACTTCCCTCGACTTCTAAGCAGAGCCTTTAAACTCTCGACTCTAAGTCGAGTCCTTTAACCTTCGACTGATAAGTCAAGTCTTTAACCTTCGACGAATAAGTCGAGTCTTGACCTTTGACTGATAAGTCGAGTCTTGTCCTTCGACTGATAAGTCGAGTCTTGACCTTCAACTAATAAGTCAAGTCTGAACCTTCAACTGATAAGTCGAGTCTTGATCTTCGACTGATAAGTCGATTCTTAACCTTCGACTGATAAGTCGAGTCTTTACCTTCGACTAATAAGTTGACTCCCTTAGAACCTGTTATACCCTTGATTATTAAGCCTAGCCCTTCATCAGATAACATAGATAAATCTTTAGCTTATAAGCTGAGCTTCCTCACTCAGATATACATACAAACTATTATTACATAACATAGGTAAACACATCAAATTTAATATGTTTAATAAAACACTCTCAATATAACATTAATATTGTAATAAAACATTAACATTATTATTTAAACGCAGACTGGAAGCAGTTTTCTTATCTCAGGTCCGAGTGCAATGTATATTGAGAACGAACCTCGAGCAAGATCCTAGTTTTGAGCCCCTAGCGATACCCTAGTCACAACCATAATATAGAATCCCATCAATAATGAGCGAATAAAGGCTTCTGGACGGTGTCCTAGCCTTCGGGACGTCAAATTCTACTAAACCTGGAAGTAGAATCGATCCCGAGCCCTTAGGTTTTAGTTCCTGTTCTCAAAACCCTCACGAGTCTCAAAATCCCTTCAAGTGTCACGGCTCAAAACAAAAGATTCGTGGCCCACCATAAGTCAGAGAGCCCAAGGCTCTCTTCTATTTCTACACGCACCGCGATGCGCCACTACAGGCGCTCATGAGAGCCGAGGCACCCCAAGAATAGAGCTGCGACTCGACATGAAAACCCATAATTCTCCTTGTTTTCCTCAAGCGAAATCCCTCCAAAAACCTATCCAAACATAGATAAATTCCAAGAGTAAGGTTTCGAATCGATTAAACAGCTCAATATCATCGAAACCAAGCTAAAGCTTGGCCAAAACCTCATCAAATCTCCAACTTAGAAATGAGTTTCTAAAACTCCAAAAACTTAGCTAAAACCCAGAGAGACATAGAGATTTAGGGCTAGAAGTCATTACCTCTATTGCCCTAATCCACGCTAAGCTTTTCCACAAGCAATCTCGAGCCTAAGTAAGCCTCGATTCTCCTTAAATCACAAAAATTTCAAAGATTGAATGAACGAGTGTGTGAACGAGAGAGAGAGAGTTGCATCTCTGTTTTCCGAGGGTAAAATGGTCAAATTCTCTAGAAATCCCTCCGAATCTCACTAACTCCAAATGTGTTAAATACCCAAAATACCCCTTGACTCACCCCAAGTTGGGTATTGGATCCCGTAGTGACTTTCACGCTAACTTGTTCCCTAGGATCGCCTTGTGCTGAGTAACCCAAATATATCCACATAATAATTTGGTCTCACACATATAGCACATACATGAGCATATATTCCAAATATACCCATAACGAGCCAAATTGTGAAAATTTCCCTTCTAATAAGAAACTGACACACCGTCATATTTAATACACCTAAACATGCAAATCTAGTCATATTATAATATAACTCACTTAATCATATAACGATACACATATATATCATAGAAACACATATTTATCACATAATGTCCTTAATTTTTCATCCTGACCCCCTAATTAAGGCCCTAAGCCTTATTAGATAATTCAGAACATTACATTATTATCTTCCACTACAGTACATCGGGGTAACCGTAATCTTGGCGTAAGACCAGCTGGTCAACACCCTAGCGTAGGGTCACATCCAGGTCTAGATCACCTGAATGTCGTCTCACGAGCAGCCTCGGATTGAATTGGACTAGCCTAAAACTGGCAACAACCCGATTTATTTCTCTATATGGATTACCTTGGCCGGAGGTGTCGGATGCTGCCCTTGATTCGCCATAGCCTTGAACATATTCTTATTTATCTTTAGAAACTTTTCTCTTATGCACCAACGGTGCAACATCCTCTTCTTCCTCAACCTCCACAGCGATTGAGGGGAGCTCTTGGGGAGGAGGGAGTTCCAGGAGAGGACCTGAGAGCCTGATGGTTAGTGTCTAGTCCTTTTTTATCAGCTTACATGCCACCATGGTGGTGTCATTCACCATCATCCTGAACTCTTTCCCCTTGGCATGAACACTGGCTAGAGTTCGGCATTCACCTGTGAGGGTCTCAGACCGCTCCATTCTCTTGCATATAGCTTCACAAGGTAAAAACTCGATCATAATAAGTTTTAACTTGGTTAAGATAAAGAACTCAAGTACAAAGATCAAAAAGTTGAGAAACTTATGAGAACAGTTGAAGTGTTGGTGATTGCAGTTCATTAACCCATTTGACGTAAATAACTGATCCTTATAATCATTCAAGTGGCTGGAGAGGTCAATAACGATGTCAGATTTAGGAAACTAGGGAAGGTAGTAGAAACCGTCACCTCAGGTTTTAATGTCTTGGTTGGCTTTCATACAGATAAAATACATAATGTCCTCATGAGTAGGAACCTCCCACTAGTTCTTGAGGAATAATTATTTTAACCCTGAAAGGAGGAGATATGAATTCGGGGGGAGCTGGAACGGAGCGAGCTTGACGTAGTTCAGAAAGTCAATGAAGTACTGGTCCATCGGGAAGAAAGTCTAAGGCTTCATTACTCGATCTAAGGTGTATTATGAGTCAAGAAGGGGTGTGGTGTCCTAGCGCATGTTTTCCTGCACATCTCTATTTCATGCGGCCGAATCTCGGGAAGGTGCTAAAAATTTTGGATTCTCGTGCCAGACGCAGTGGTTTCGAAAGGTGGTTTAATGCAAAGCCGCCCCAATACCATATCCCTTAAGCAACCCAAAACTAAACCTAAAACCTTTGAATCTTCAAACCCAAAACTTCGAACATTATTCCTTTAAACCCTGAAAATCACCCATTTTTTATGCATTATTTCTAATTGGATTAAGTGTTATTGTTTTTTGGCATAGAAAAACCCACACTAAACTCATACATAACAAAAGCAAGGCAAAAGCATTGGAAATTTCATAAAATTTGTTGAAAAATGAGAAAATGAAATTTAAACAAGGGATGAACATACTTACAAATTGGTTTCTTGATCGATGAGTGAAGTAAGAACAGAAAGTGCTTCAAAAATCCGAGCGTGAGGACTTGGAGATATTTGGAAAGCGAGGGATTTCAGAAAGTTTGAATGTTGTGATAAAAGAGAGGCAAAGAGGGGGCTAGGCTCAAATTCTTCTCTTCTATTTATACGTAAACTTCAGGGAAATTTTTGAGCCACACGATTAAAGCAGAAAGAGATCTGAGGGCTAGAATTAAATAAACCAAACGTCGAAAAAAATTTGACAAGACAACTGTCAAAGTGCTCGAAACCCGAACATGAGTCTATGATAGGAAGACACATGTCCCATACTCGAGTGAGTGGGTGGGCACATTTTCTCATAGTAGAAGCCGAAAAGCCCTACTATGCATGTTAGAAGTGACGTCATGCACGAGCAAGAGCTTCAGGGATCAATGTTGTACCTCAAAAATACAGGTTGAATTACTCAGCACAAGGTACATCTAGCAGACAAGCGCATGAAGAAAATATACATATAAAATATTTTGTTAACTCTGGAGAGAGTAGCTCAATCTTACTTGACAGTCTGTGAAATCCCGAGTTTCCAGAACGCCTCTTATGCCAACAACTTAGTTTGCATGGTACATAATGAGCAGATTGCCCCTGTGAAACTCCAGACATGACCCAAGTTGGTTCGCATTCATCTTACAACATCCAGTTTGAGGCGTGTGTTCTGCTCACAATAGCTTGACTATAATGCACACTGAAGAATCCCAAAAGACTCAAAGATTCCTTAAACACCTGTTAAAGTCCAAGATTTTATTATGTATTTATTACCGGATATAACAGACATATAATTAATAGGCAATCATGAATTTATGTAAATAGGAAGTTACCCAAATTTTTCAGTTACCATATTAATGTACGGTTACCCAATATTGTCCACCATTTTTTCCCTATAATTATAAAGGGAATGGACTGTAAAAAGAACCGATATTTTGTATGCAATAACTCTGCCAAAATTGCTTTACACAATTTTTTGTAAAATTCATAAATAGATCAATAGCAGGGACTTGTGGACTAGGTGGATTTTAAACAAATGAACCACGTAAATTGTGTGTGTCAAAAAACTTTACAAAAAATCGATATTCTTATACATTCGTTTTACAAAAAATTTAATCTCTTTGTCTCAGATTTCTAAACCCTTGTTGACGAAAAATAGTGTCAACATATATGAAATAGATTTGATTAGAAAGTCAGAGAATAGATGATTTCATAAAGCAAGCTAGTATGTATATATATATGGAACCTAAACACGATTATAAACAAAGAAGAAGAATGGAATTTTATATTGCAAAGAAAAAATGAAATTCCAAAAAAAGAAAGAAAAGTTGATAAATTAATGAAGATTTATGTTCACATAGTGATAATAAAATCAACAAAACATATTATAAGGTCGATACCTGAGCTTATGCGAAATAATGTTAGTAAAGTTAAAAAACAAAAGGACAAGAGATTGGAAATTATTTAGAGTGCTAGTTAAAATGATTGAGTGATGATTATTATCAAATCGATGTAAGATCTCATCGAATATGATGTCGCTATAATTAAACCAAGATGGTCACATAATAATAGAAGTTACAAAAAGAAAGAAAATAAGGAAAAGAAAGATTAGTTGATCGATAATGAAATTAATATAAAAAGATCGGAGGGTAGGAAAAAATTATCCAAATCGATGAAAGAATAATGCAAGAAGAATCAATCGAATGAATAAAAGAAGATTATTTTTTTGTCCAAAAGAACGGTGACAAACACATTTAAGAGCATAATGCACATGGTCTCATTTGCTAATAGATAGACGAGAAGTAGAACAAAAACTATTAATTGCTCAGTTAGTAGTTACGAGAAGAGAGAATGTCTGCTTCGTTATGAAAGGATGGATAATGATGTACTGGAAGATGAGATAGAAAGAAAGAACCCATGAGGAAATATTGACCAAGAGCGAGAAGATCAAAATGCAGAATAAGTACAATAGAGATCGAAAAGCATCTTGATAATCTAAAAAATTGATCGACAAAACAAAATCTTGCTTAAACATGTAATGGTAGAGGTTGCTAAAGCAGATCGAACAAAGTGATTTTTGTTTTACTCAAAAGAAAGGGAAATAGAAGGAAAGAATCTACACACTGTTTTGAAGAAGAATGATAACAATGCATTGAAAATTGAAAGAAGAACTGATTGGAAAACTAACAAGAAGATAATGATCGACAAGCTTTATCCAGATCGACAAATAGAATAATGGAGAGGATCGACAGGCTTTACTTGAAGTGAGAAGGAAAGAAAATAAGAGGAATCGACAAGCTTATAACAAACATGAAAATATGTAGAGCATGTAGAGAAGGATTGAAAAATAGAGAACCTCATTTATGTTAAAATCAATACTAGCTCCTAAATGAAATCTAAATCTAAATTAAGTATATATAATGTATGGATATAATTAATTAGCCTAATTAAGTTATGTGGTTGGTATTTCACTTGGGTTATTATAAATACCCATTACTTTGCATCTTAAAAGATATTGAGAATGTAAAATGCAATAAAACAATTAGTCTTGTATATATGTATATGTTGTTGTCTTGAGAGTTATTTTATGATATTCTCAATTAAATAAAGTTTTGTGTTATGTCTCCACTTCGGTGTGAATTTCTTCTTTGCGCTATAAAATTTAGAATTATATATTCTGAATTTTCTTCAACAATTGGTATCATAGCCATGGTGTAAGATTTGTTAATACATTCTTGTTCCATATAGTCAAAGTCTTGTCGACATAATTGGTAATCTTCAAGTACTTGGAGGAATTAATAAGCTTAACAATACAAACTACACCACTGGGGTAAAATGTATGGAAACATACCTATAAGGTCAAGACCGTTGGGAGGTTGTTAGTGGCATTGAAATTACAAAACCGACAATAGAAGATGAAAATGGTGTCTTGCGAAAGTGGACAATTAAAGTAGGCAAAGCAATGTTTGTTTTAAAGACAACAATTGAAGAAGAAATATTGGAGCACATATGTGATGCCAAAACATCAAATGAATCATGGGACACCTTAGTTACGCCCTTTTCAAAGAAGAGTGATACGAGACTACAAATTCTAGAGAAGGAGTTGACATCGATGGCATAACGTGACATGATGATTACCCAATATTTTCATAAGATGAAATCGATATGCCATGATATATCTGTTTTAGAGACAACGTCATCCATAGGCGATGCTAGGATAAAGAAATTAATTATCCATAGTTTGAAACCGGATTACCGAGGGTTTGTTGCCACAATACAAGGAGGGCCAACACAACCCTCTCTTGTTGAGTTAGAAAATTTGCTTGCTAGTCGAGAAGCTATGGATAAGCAAATGGGAGGAGTTGCATTGAAGAGTGAAGAGGAAGCGCTCTACACCAACAAAACCAGCGGAAAGCGGCACAGCAAGAGTGCATAAAAAAATGATGGTGAAAGGAAGCATCACCAAGGAAATGAAGACTCACATCGATGGGGAGCTTCAAAGAATAAGAGTAATAGTAAAATGTTAGATGGAAACTGTTACAATTGCAAGAAAATGGGCCACATGGAAAAGGACTGCTGGTTCAAGAGAAAGCCAGATTAAAATAATAATGTTTTTCTACTTCTAAGGAAAATGAAGCTGGTTGGGATGTTGAATCGTTGTTTTCTATGGAGGAAGAAGACTTAGTTCTCTTGGCAACAACTTTAGAACATATTGACTACAAGACTTATTAGATTGTAGATTTAGGCTACTCAAATCATATGCAGGTGATAAACAGATGTTGCAACACTCGTTTGAGTACTTGTTTGAGTATAAGGGAGGTTGTGTAGGGGTGACGACTGATAACTCAAGATGACCGATAGCCCATATCGGTAGGAATACAATTATGCCTCGATATAATTCTAACCATGTGCCATTTCAAGATGTTTATTATGTCCCAGGAATGAAGAAAAATTTATTCTCTATAGCTCAATTAACATCATTAGGTCAGTATGTTATGTACAGTCCTCGAGATGTGAAGGTGTTTCGTGACATCAAAATCTCAGAAAAACCGACATGGAAGGGAGGTGAGTGGAGTCAGCCTATGTGTTGTTAGCAGAGTCTGCATATGTGGCAAGGCATGAAAAATAAGACAGAAGATTTCTTACACATGCGGTTAGGTCACATTAGCTATTCCAAGGTAAAAGATGGTAAAGAAGTTTATGTTGAAGGGGCTACCTTAGCTTGATGTGCAAACACACACGATATCTGTTGGACGCTGGAAAAGCACACCAACTACCATATGTGGAATCAAAATTGAAAGCAACAGAACCATTGGAATTAGTTCATTCTAATGTGTTTGGACCAGTTAAGCAACAATCTATTGGTGGTATGCAGTACATGGTGACTTTCATTGATGACTTCTCTAGGTATGTGTGGATATTCTTTATAAAAGAAAAATCTAGCACATTCTCAAAGTTTAAAGAGATGAAAGAGATAGTTGAAGGAGAAATTGAAAGAAAATTCATTGCTTGTGCACATATAATGGGGGAGAATATAGTTCAAGTGAGTTCTCTCATTACTTAAGGGAATCCCACATAAATCATCAATACACTTGTGCAAATAGACCATAACAAAATGGTGTAGCTGGAAGGAAGAATAGACATCTTGTAGAAATTTGTCGTAGTATGCTACATACAAACAATATACCACGAAAGGTTTTGGGCAGAAGCGATGAGGACTACAGCTGAAGTGATTAGAACAAACTTCCTCAATAAAGGTTAGAATTTTTTTCACCCTTTGAGAAACTGTGGAACATGAAACCTATAGTTTGTTACTTTCGAGTATTTTATGAAACTGGACTTAGGATCTTGTGCCAACACTAAGAGAAGTAAAACTCATATCCTGTAAATGGGTTTATAAAATAAAGCGTCGTCTAGATGGGGGAATCGAGTGATATAAGGCTCGACTAGTAGAACGTGGTTTCTCCCAAGAATATGGACTAGACTATGATGAAACGTTTAGTCCAGTGGAAAAACTTACAACTGTACGAGTTCTACTTGCAATGGCAACCAACAAAAATTGGAGCTTGTGGAAGATGGATGTGAAGAAGGCCTTCTTGCATGGAGAGTTGGATCGAGATATTTACATGATTCAACCAAGAGGATTTGAAAGTGGAACTTATCCTAGCTTTGTCCACAAGGTGCGGAAAGCTCTTTATTGATTGAAGCAAGCACCACAAGCGTGGTATGGGAAGATAGCTAAATTCTTAAGCCAAAGTGGTTATGTGATGTCACATGCAGATTATAGCTTATTTGTTAAAGATAGAGAAGGAAAATTTGCAGTAGTGTTGGTATATGTAGATGATTTGATCATCACTGGAGATGACAAAGGAAAAATTCGCCAAACGAGAGAAAATCTATCAGCCCGCTTCCAGATGAAAAAGTGTTGACGCGGTTTTTCGCCAACAGTGTATTAAGAAATATAAAGGTAGATTAGTGCTTAGTAATAAACCGTAATGAAAAATGAAATTAATTCACAAGAACACAAGTCTTTTACGTGGTTCAGTGGTTAAAATCCACCTTGTCCATGAGTCTATATTATTGCTATTTTTATCTCTATTTTTGCAGAGTTTCAGTATTACAGAATAATGGTCCCCTTCCCTGTCCTACATTCCTAGTATTTATAAGGGAATTCCATAGACAGGTTTGGGTAATCGCATGAGTCAATCACACATATACATATTTATTACATTTAATACTTATATTTCCCATTTATAATGGGATATGATTTGATCATACAATAAATGTTCTCCTAATATCTGGGACATTAAATATGATAGCCTAGTCATAAATAAATGTATAAGAGGACCCAAGTCTATGGGGATCCGCGGATGTGCAATATATTTGAATTACCACGAGCTGAATATCTCCTCCAAGCTCGTACTTCGACTATCGTTTAAATATTATGAGCTCGCGCTTCACAACCTTCGTGTCTATAGCTCGGGTTAAACCCAGGACGCCGAATACCACACGTGTCCACATGAAACTAGAGTTGTCTACGTGAATAATAAGCATATATCATTCCCTTGGTTATTTCTCCCTGTAATTATTTGCCAGGTGTACCCAAGCTGAGTGAATGAACTCAGGCTAAAATTAGGGTACCACATTTGCCCCCTAAGCTCCTGCTCGTGTATGATGTCATCATTTTCTGACCTACACAGTAGGGGCTCTTAGACTTCTCTTATGCAAAACCATGCCTTCCCACTACTCAAGTACTGGACACGTGGTGTACTGCAATTAGTGTCTGTTCGGGTTTCGAGGACTGCAACAATTGTCTTGGCAACTTTTTGCGGCCGTTTTGTCTATTTAACCTTGGCCCTTGATCTTGAACTAACTCAATTGGATGACATAGATCAATCTACATAATTTACGTATAAAAGGGATGGCCAAGTTCCACACTTCACCACCATTCATTTGAAAATTTCCCTCTTCAGCACTTTCGAACCTCTCTTCTTTTCCAGAAATCCCCAAAAATTATTCACTGCACCCAGTCGCTCAGAAGTTTTCCAAGAACTTCCCTTCGCAAAGTCTACATATCACTGTCGAAGAACACACCGTAAGTATCTCAATATTTGGTTTTAAGAGGTTTTTTTTTTTAAAAAAAATGGACTTTTTATCTTCACCATGTTCATCTGCAATCTTCACTATAGTCACTGTTAGACTATTTCTTTATGTTTTTAGGGAATATGTTTCGACTTAGGTTCAACGAGTGAGTCCAAAAAATAGCTCTAGAAATAAGACATTCATAAAACTGGGAAATTTCTGGGTAAATCTGGGTAATTTTAATGGTGAATTAATTTAGAGAATACACATTCGGGATAAAGGAAACGAATGGTTTTTAGGTTTCAAACCAGATAGCTTAGAGGTTACGTTTCTTGGGTGGTTTTGTACTAAACCGCCTCCTAAGGTATGTAGTGGTCTGGCAGTCTGACACACGGATCCCTGAGGCGCGTAACTTAGGGTATCGCGTCGCATCACGCGATGGGGCCATGGCTAACCTTAGCTCATATAATACAAGTAAACCATTCCCCCCTTCATATTCTCACATCATAGACCTCAAATCCTTTTAGGTCGCATACTAACAAGGTCATTCTGCTCGTTAGGCGATCTGATGGCTCCTCAAAAGAAAACCTCCTCAAAGAATAATGCATCAAGCTCATCCGCTCAGCAGAGGAACATGGGGAGGCAGATCGCCCCAGAGTCTCCCTTCTCGCACTTCGGTCCAGTGGTGGAGAAAGAGCTGGTGATTGATCCAAATTCCTACTTCGAGGCTGAACGTATCGTATCGAAGATCACGACCCAGGGGAGGGTGAACAAAATCATGCTGAGCCACAACATAGAGGTCGGGACGGGAACTCTCCTGGCTCAACCTGTGTTCGAAGGGGAACGGAGTTGCGCCCCTCTACAAGATGACTTCGCGACTTGGAGTGACGAGCACTTGAAGGCTGGGGCCATTCTTCCCTTGGATGAATACTTCGCAGACTTTTTAAATTACGTGAATTTGGCTCCATTTCAACTCCCCCCAAATTCTTAGACTTTTGGCGCGGCTAAAATATTTATTTTTGAAGCATGAGTGGGAGGTCCCCATCCCGGAAGATATAATTACTTTTTCTGCCTCAAAGCTAGCCCGGAGCAGAAAGGGCGAGGTGAGGAGTTCTATTATCTCACCAGGTTTCCTAACTCTGCCCCGGTCATTGAGCTTCCCAGCCATCCCAAAGACTATAAAGACTTGTTCTTTATGTCGAATAGATTCCAGAATTGTGAAGACCAATACTTCAATCGACCTCGTAAGTTCCTTACTTTTGTGATTTCAGCTCGTGACATTTTATTCCTTTCAAGATATTTCATTTGTAAACATCTTAACTGAATTTGTTTCTTGTGTAGCCATTTTTACAAGGATGGGAAAGTCTGTGACCCTCGGGGGTCAATATGAAAAGTTTTCTAGGCTTCCATCCAGTGAGAAGGACTACTGCCAGGTCATGAATGACGTCACGATGCGGGAGTGCAAGTTGATCAGCGAAGGTCAAACGTTGGCCTTGAGGTCCCGGGCTACCCTTCTTGTGATCCGCGAGCTTCCCTCCTCTCAAGAGAAGGCCTCGCCAGGAGAAAGAAGAGGACGAGGTGCCTCTTGTGAGGAAACGACGGGCTCCTGGTTTGGAACGAGCTTCGTCAGGGGCAATAGCCGACCCCTCCAGCCAAGGTAACCCATACGCCTATAGGAAATTAGATAGAGTTGTTGCCGATTATAGGTTAGTTCGATTTAACCCAAATCAGCTCATCCATCATTATCCTCATAACCCAGATCGTAATGTAGCCCTGCTCCAATTCGTAGACCACCTAGTGGTACGCCACGACCATAGTCACCCTAAGCGAACATTTGTTGTTCACAACACTTTAAACTTTAGATCTGCCATTTTTTAGGAGTATGGGTTCAACCGTAGGACCTGGTCTTCCCTGCTCTAGGGTGAATTTGCCCCTGGATTTAGACAATACCTAGATGAATCCTGCCACGAGGAAGGACCTGAGCCTGAACCCCTTAGGATCCCAGATATATTAATCGTATCGTTTATCCAAAAAATAGTTGTTGATGATGTGGAAAGAATTTTCGACACGTGGCAAAGATGCTGCTCGCCTATCGACCAGAGATATTTCCATATGCGGAGTTCAAGTTTTATATACGACCAGCCTGGTCGTATACTCCATTTATTTATGTGTAAATCTGTACAGTTGTAATGATATTCGGGAATATCTCTTCATTATAACCTACAGATCCATTATTTAAGGAAAGATAAGATTAATTGACTCATGTAACCCTCCTTGAGCCTATAAATATACAAGAAATAGCTCAAGGGGGTATCTTTTGATTTTTTTCTGAATTACATTACTATTATCCATCGTTTGTATTGTCTTCTCCTTCTAAAGGTCTGTGAAACTCAGGAACCCTAGTTCTTTGATCACACCTTTGAAGCTCAATATTAATAATGGTATCAAGTGGACAAAGGTCATTTTCAATCACTCGGGCCGAACCACTATAATTTTTTATGTCCTTTACTTTCCATTAGATTGTTTTATCAAGCATCGTACTAATCTCCTATCATTTATTTGACTCTGTGTCGTTGACCAAAATGAGGGTCAACATTCTGGTGCTTTCATTGAGAGCTTGACAAAGAATCTAATGGCAAAAACTACCAAGAAGACTAGACAGGCTGCCACTGCACCATCCCATCCTCCTCCCCCAAATGCGGCTGAAGATGAACCTCATTCAGAGTATGATGAGGAGGAGTTGGATTCTGAGTCCCTGAAGGCAACACTGGGGGTGTTGCAAGATGAGTTGGCCAATCAAGAGAATGCTGCCGAGATAATGGCGTCGCAACAAAGGGAGATAGAGTGCCTGCGCTAGGAGCTGAGCAAAAGGCAGGCTGAGATGGACCGTCAGCAGAGGGATGCCATGGCTGCCCTTGAAGCGGCCATCCAGCTAGCTAGCAATCAGGCTGTGCTAGCTTCCCAGCCATATCAGCCTCCAAACGGGCCACCTCAAAGGGGTCCCAATCCCAGTCCTCCACTCCAGCCAGTAAGCCCTCAGAGGCCGGAGCAGCCACTTATGCCTCAGGGTGATGTCCCACCTAGGGATCCTTAGCAGCAGCCTCTGTCTCAGGCTGGTCGAGGCAATCCCTCGCGCCTGAGGCTGAATAGGGCCGGGAAACAGCCCCGCAGCCCTAGACGCCCAGGGGGTAAAGAGCCACATCCACCGAGCAGGGGGCAGCGTCCTTCTGCCAACAGGAGGAACCCAGAGACAAGCTCTGCGGTCAGGGTCTCCCCACGGCATGATAATGCACGGGGACCCACTGACCAGCGTAGGCCTCCCCCTAACGCTCGAGAAATGCCAGCCCAAGGAGGGAACAGAGGGAATAGTCGGTCGCACCATAGCCAGCCACAGTTCAGAGATGGCCATGGCTACAATGAAGCCGACTCAGGCAGGGGAAATGCTGGTTAGAGGAACGAAGAGAAAGGTGGAGGCAGGAGCCCCCCACCTAGAGAAGACCGACCAGTAGGTCATTGTGACAGTCATAATCCCGTGATCCGTAAGGGGAAGCGAGGGAGTGCTACAACGCCTTAATCACCAAGGCAAAGAAGGGTGTATCGAGAGACGCCACCGAGAAGGAGTTACAAATGGCAACTGATGTTCAAGCCCGCTCGAGTGATAATCTCACCAAATAAGGCGTAGCCGAAAGTGAGGATAGGGACTTAGATCCTCACTTTGGGGATTTTGAAGAAGAAGTGCTGCCTACCGAGGACCTTGAAGAAATCCAACTCGATGAGGAAAATCCGACCAGAGTTGTGAAAGTCGGTAAAACCTTAGAGACAACAACAAATCAAGCACTGGTGGAGTTCTTAAGGAGGAACCAGGATGTCTTTTCCTGGTCGCACAAAGACATGGTCGGGATAGATCCTGCAGTCTTCAACCATGTCCTGAACTTTGACAAAAGCTTTCCACCAGTGCAACAAAAAAGAAGGCTACTCGACAAAGATAGATCAAAGGCCTCCAAGGAAGAAGTCAAGAAGCTGAAGGAGAATGAGTTCATCAGGGTGGCGTTTTATCCATCGTGGGTCTCTAATCCCATACTAGTGCCCAAGCCGAATGGCAACTGGCATACGTGCTTGGATTTTACAAACCTAAATAAAGCCTACCCCAAAGATTGTTTCCCACTCCCGAGGATCGACCAGCTGGTCGATGCCACCGCAGGGCATGAGATCCTCTCATTCATGGATGCATACTCTAGGTATAATAAAATCAGTATGTGTCCCCCTGATGAGGATCACACTAGCTTTCGAACTGATACAGGGCCCTACTATTACAAGGTGATGCTCTTCAGTTTGAAAAACACTGGTGCGACTTACTAGAGACTCATCAACCATATGTTCAAGGAGCTGATCGGCACAAACATGGAGGTTTACGTCGACGACATGCTGGTTAAGTCGAAGAAAGCAAAAGGGCATGTAAGGGATTTGCAGGAATGCTTCAACGTCCTGGATAAATATCGGATGAAGTTAAATCTCATTAAATGCTCCTTCGGAGTAGGATTAGGGAAGTTCTTGGGATTTATAGTTAACTCGAGAGGAATTGAAGCTAATCCGGAGAAAATAAAAGCCCTGATCGAGATGAAGTCGCCAGTAAAAATTAAGGATGTCCAAAGCGTGACTGGGAGGATTGCTACTCTCAGTATATTCATTTCGAAATCGACAGACAAGTGCGTCCCATTTTTCAATCTACTAAGAGACAATAAGAAATTCGAATGGACAGATGAGTGCGAACAGGCCTTTCAAGCACTAAAAACGCATACGGCACAACCACCCATCCTGTCAAAGCTGGTCAATAAAGAGACTTTGTTCATCTACCTGGCAATCACGGATTACACTGCTAGTGCTGTTCTAGTAAGAGAAGAAGAGGGTGTACAGAAGGCTGTCTATTATGTAAGCAAAAAGGATGATCGGAGCAGAGTTGAGGTATCCCCCCATCAAAATGTTAGCCTATTGTTTAGTTTTGGCCTCTAGGAAGCTACAGCCTTACTTCTAAGCTCATCAAATTACGGTATTGACCGACCAGCCTCTTCGGCAAGTCATACAAAAGCCAGAGGCTGTAGGAAGATTACTAAAGTGGGCAGTCAAACTCGAGCAGTTCGACATATCTTACTTGCCGCGAGCTGCGATAAAAGGACAAGCCATAGCTTATTTCATCGCCGAATTCACGGAGCTCGCAGGTGGCGAGCAGACTGAAGAGCCCAGCGAGTATTAGTGTCAAATCCAAGCACCCTCGTGGAAATTTTTTATAGACGGTTCATCTAACGAATCCCACGCAGGAGTAGGAGTGATATTGATAATGCCGGAAGGGCATCGATTTCACTGTGAAATCAGATTTGACTTCACTGCTTCTAACAATGAGGTTGAATATGAAGCGTTACTCGCTGGATTGCGGTTAGCCAAGGATATGAACATAAAGGTGCTTGACATCTATAGCGATTCACAGCTAGTGGTGAATCAAGTCTGGGGAGAGTACCAGGCGCGAGGTTTTACCATGGTCGCCTATCTGAACAAAGCAAAGGATCTGTTAGCCCAGTTCGAAAAATACAGTCTTCAGCAAGTACCTCGCGATCAGAATTCCAATGCGGATGCTTTGGCAAAGTTGGCAAGTGTAGAGGATGCTGATACTCTAAACATAGTGCCAATCGAATGCCTATCGGTACCAAGCATCCAAGCAGCAAAAACTACTCTGGTCATCCAGATGGTGGATACATGGATGGCACCATATGTAGAGTATATGTCAAGCGGCGTACTACCAGTGGACAAAAACAAAGCCAGGACCCTTCAACGGCAGGTTGCTAGGTATATCATGGTCGATGTGATCATGTACTGAAGGGGATACTCATTGCCTCTTCTTAGATGAATTACCAAGGAGAAAGCCAAAGAGTTGATGAAAGAGGTGCACGGAGGTTTTTGCGGGGACCACGCTGGGGCAAAGTCTGTCAAAAAAGATCCTAAGGCACGGCTATTTCTGGCCAACCATGAATGAAGACTCCATGGAGTTCGTGCAGAGATGTGACAAGTGTCAGAGATTTTCTAAAATCCCACAAGCAGCTCCCAACGAGTTAAAGCAGATGTTGAGTCCATGGCCCTTTGCAGTTTGGGGGATACATCTAATCGGATCTTTGCCTACAAGAAAAGGTGGTGTAAAGTATGCAGTGCTTGCCGTCGACTACTTCACCAAATGGGCTGAGGCTGAGCCACTCGCAACCATAACGACCAAGAAAGTGCTTGACTTTGTAGTCAAGAACATCATTTGTCGCTATGGATTACCAAGGAAGATAGTCTCGGATAACGGCACCCAATTTGACAGTGATCTATTTACGGACTTCTACAAACGGCATGATATTATCAAAAGCTTTTCTTCAGTCGCTCATCCCCAAGCGAATGGGCAAGTCAAAGAAGTTAACAAAACGCTGAAGGATACCCTGAAGAAAAGACTTGAAGAAGCTAAGGGAGCATGGTTAGAGGAGTTGCCTGAAGTTCTTTGGTCGTACAGAACTTCCCACCCAATAACAATAGGTCATACCCCGTTTACCTTGGCGTACGGGTATGAAGCTATGTTTCCTGTAGAGTTAGATCCACCCTCACACCGCAGATTAACATACGACCATGACTCTAACAGCCGGCTATTGATGGAATCCCTGGACTCAATCGATGAGAAGCGTGAACAAGCTCAGCTCCGAGTAGCTGCGTACCAACAAAAGGTCGCATGGTATTTCAACTCTAAAGTAAGAGAAAGAAAATTCAGTGTTGGAGACCTTGTACTCAGAAGAGTTTTCCTAAACACGCGCGACCAAGCTCCTGGAGTACTCGGGCATAATTGGGAAGGGTCGTACCAGATTGATGAGGTCCTTCGCCCAGGCACTTATAAACTTGCATGCTTAAACGGAGATCTCATTCCTCGCTATTGGAATGGAGAACACCTGCACAAGTATTACCAATAACCAATTCTTCTTAAAGGATTGGCTTATATTAATTTTACATTTTACAAGTTTTGAAAAAGTGTAAGATCTTATTGATCACTCGTACATACATGTTTAGTCAATTTATTACGAGAAATAAAAGGGACTGTGCGCAACTAGTCATTTCTTGCCAACTATTGTATTTATTACAAGTATTTGCTCATTACGTTTGTTGTTTTGCTGTATTATAATGCTAATCATATTGCTACGAGCATTAATGTTCGAACAGGTTCTGGTCAAGGCAAGTGACCAAGGACCTAAAAGCTCCTCGATCACTTGGGGGGCATATAAGGTACAAGTAAGCGAAGCATATCGATAAAAGGTATCTAAACACATGAGCAAAATAAGTGAAAGCATGCTAGGGCACTTAGAGTATTTTTCAAAATTTTGTTATTTTCTCAAATCAAACCAAAGTGCTATGCTAAGTTCGGTTATGCGAACAGATGTTATAATAATATGAAAATATATTATAATGTCAAAATGTATCCTTTTACACCGCGAGCAGTCGCTGCTTGGATGTAATTGTTCAAATAAAAGTAAAATCTGCCCATGCAGCAATAAAAAATATATTTTCTTTACATCACGACCCATAGGTGGTGTAGTTGAAAAGATAAAATAAATATAGAAAAAGCTTAAGGAGCCGGAGGATCTTGAGGAGCCAGAGGATTTTGAGGAGGGCCTTAATCGACGACGTCTACAGCCTCATTATCTGCCCCGTCCATCCCAGCGGCCAGTTAAATCTCAGGGGAAGCAGGAATCCTCGCCCTCTCTTCCTTTGCCAGTCTAGCGGCACATCGAGCAAGCTTGGCGGTTATGGCACTCTCAGGAAGGTAATTGAAGTCGGCACCCTGGTTTTGCTTCCAGAAATCATAGAAGCATCGGAGAGTGGCATTCTTATACCTTTCCAAGTTGTTGGCATTGGCTTTCTCGAGCTCCTTGATCCGGCCCTCCTGGGTAGTATTCTCCTGTCTACTCACAACCAGTTCCCCCTCGAGCTGTTGGGCCGCGTGGAAATTGAAGCGGTTAGACTCCTTGAACTGGTCCCTTTGAGGAATGGCCTTGTCTAGAGACTTTTGCTTCTCCTTCAACTCCTCCGCCAGCTTATTCTTCTCCTCAAGCACCACTGCAAGTTGGTCGGCATATTTTTCTTCGACAGCTTTAAGTTCATCAGCATGCCTTTGCTCGAAAGATTTGGCCTCCTCGGAAACAGCACCTGAGCGGAGGCAGCCAACGATAAGGGTCAGCATTGCCTACGGTCAGAGCAGAAGTTAGGCTAACTATAAAGCATAGAAGAGTTGTATCCATAAAAAGAGATGACTAACACTTGTAAACTCGTTCAAAGCAGGTTCTAAGATCAGGTCGACAACCATCGCTTCGGTCGTGGCCATCACCTCTCGACAGCAGTCGTGCTTTACAATCTTTGCGACCCTGTCCTTGACCAATTTAAAGACGCGATCAATTATATCGCCCCTAGTCAAACCAGGACCAGCCTGTTGAGTCGGGTCGGTTCGGGCCTCTGGAGGTGGAGTCAATCCGGCCCGAGCAGGGGGAGTCTGGTATTCACGAGGAGAGTGTGGAGTTGCATTGGCTGAGGGCCCGTCCTCCGAGGGGCCTGCATTGCGAGCCTTCTTGGCCTGAGGGACTTTGCTGCTTTCCCCATGGTGCCTCTTGCTTGCCTTCTTTTTGCTCGGGGGAGCCGCAGCAGCCTCAGGAGTGCTGGTAATGTCGAACACATTCACGGAGTCCGTGTTTGGAAAATAAGCAAAATGTCGAACAGTGAGATAGCATAAATGACTAAGTATATAACATCAGGAAAAGAAATAAAGAAAGATTGCAAAGTCAAATAACCGAGCTATTATTACTAGTCGCTATACTATAGACTCTACTAGTCTTATACTCACTCCCTGACATGAAAAAGTCTGGACCTAAATTTGAAGCATATTTAAAATTGCCGTCCCCGTCGAATAGATGACAGGGAATTGGCCAGCTATCTAAAAGCGAAATAAATGTACCATTCTCGCCTGAAGACTCGTCCGAGTGTTCAACAGGCTTGGTGCCTTTCTTTTTCCCCTTCCCAAGGGGGACAGAGGGCCTCTCTGTTGGAGGGGTGCCAGCAGGTTCCCTGATCGTGACCCTGGTTGATATCCTTTGTGCAGGCGACGCTGGTGGTTGCTACTCGGGTTCCCCCTCAGCTGTGGCACTCCCTGTAGTTGACTCCCTCATGTCCTGATGAGGGGCCAAAAGGCCAACTAGCCTAAGATTTGCCTCTGTGACCAGATGTTTGACGCTTTTTTCTACGTCAGTCATACTGGCCAAGAGGGCTGACCTCAACTCCATATCTGGAGTTGGGTCTAGTCGCAGCCATGGGCCTAGAGGACATTAAAAGTTTAAGAGAAGGTGGAGAAGAACACTAAATAAATATAACCAGCTAGTGGTACAAAATTTTTACCTCCTTTTGCGAAGGCCAGGTTGTCCGCGATCATGTCAATTGTGAGGAAGTACTCCTGGTAGTACCTCCCCACATTTGATATATGGGTGGTGTCAGTCAGGAAGGTGCGCCCGGTATCCTGCTGACAGAAGTGAAAAAACCCCGTGCCTTCTTGGTTGGGATTAGACTTGAGGTCGAACAAGTAGTTGACCTCATGAGCAGTTGGCCCAGGCCATTTCTTGTGGCTGTACAGGATATAGAGTGTAGCGAGCATCCTATATCCGTTTGGGGTTATTTGAAAAGGGGCAACTCTGAAATAGTTGGCCACCCCTTGGAAAAATGAGTGAAGAGGCAAGGTGGCCCCTGCCTCGATGTGAAACCTTGACCAAGCACTGAAGGTGCCTCCGGGAAAGTTCACCTTTTGGTCTTGGTTAGGTAGGATTAAGGTCACCCCCGTAAGACCGTACTTCTTGATATAATTGGCGATCATCCTGATCGTCACTCTGCTCTTAGGAACTAAATGCCACTCCACATCTGGCTGAATGGCATGTCGGGGTCGAGCGTGTCTTTTGATGTTGGGGTCAGGAGCATTTTCATCTCGACCACTGGTCGAGGGAGTTTCAGCCCGAGGAGCAGGCTGATGTGAAGGAATGGGGGTTTTCTTTTTCTGGGCTTTGGTTTTTTCACGAGCCATATTTTGAGCCAGGACGAGTGAAGTGTTTGGAGTGACACGAGAAAATGGGATGCCAGGAATCAGTGATGATGGTTGCTCTTCGTCCTTGAGCAGTTAAGCCAATAGGTGGTCGTCTATAGGTCTTTCTCCTCCCCACAGATCTTGCATGTAAACTGCGAACAGAGAAAGGAGGAGATAAGACGCACATCCTGGAAGCTTATGTTGAAATTTGGAATAATGTTGCTCGCGTCTATGACGAGCAGCATTCTAACGGAAACACTAAGTTCTATGCGAGCAGTTTGAAAAACAGATCAAAAAGTGGAAATAAAAAGTTTTTGGAAAAAAGCTTTTTCAACTCCGAAGGGGCGTGAAAAACCCAGTTTTCAGCTAGCCTAAAAATCGATTTTTTACTTCGATTTTACGCCCTAAACTTACGATCTTAACTATCTAACTGGCTCCTAACTCCTACAGAACAAAACTACACTACCCTATCAAGCATCAATCAGTATTCCCACAATCCTCATGCATTTCTACCCAAGAACACGAAAAATTTCAGAACTCAAAACAGGCGTATAGCAGTATGCATGGCATGTCAAAGAGCTTGAAAGTTGAAGAAATTTACCTAGATGAAGGT
The DNA here is from genome assembly GCF_963169125.1 of Humulus lupulus. Classification (NCBI taxonomy): domain Eukaryota; kingdom Viridiplantae; phylum Streptophyta; class Magnoliopsida; order Rosales; family Cannabaceae; genus Humulus; species Humulus lupulus. Next base: position 250,510,069 of record NC_084802.1, on the reverse strand, counting down.
TGGAGGTTCTGAAATGAAGCGACTTTGGACGTGCGAATGGAGGATCCTTAGCACAGTGATGGAAGATCTTCGAAATTTTTGAGCTCTGAGATGGAGTTCTTGAAGGTTCTTGGCAAGAAAATGGCTGGTAAAAAGTTAAAAGGTTAATTTGTGGGATTATTTATAATGGCTAAGATATGTTGAAAAGGGGTATTCATGAGTTACCTTTTTCAAGGCACGGGGGAGTGTAATAGTCGTCAGAGGAATTACTTGGAAACTAAAAAGGCATGATTGGACATGATTAGATCACAGTTTTCGAGAACGCACGAGAGACTCTGACTGTAACGCCCTGGATAGCCAAGACCGCTATTGAAACAGTTAGGCAATCCCCGTCCTGATCCACTCCTCGATCGCTATTGAAACAGTTGGACTTACTAATCAAGTCATTTAATTATAAACGTGCTATTGAAACTATAGAGGAACTAGGGTTAAAATGTTTTGGCCTCAGAAGTCACATTTTTCATTAAGAAACGTTTCCTGTTAACACGGGATCCCAAAAATTATAAGTTTAAAGACCGTTTACAAAAGTCATAAGGTTTAGATACAACAACAAGCCATATTAAGGCAAAACAAACAGTTAGGCAATCCCCGTCCTAATCCACTCCTCGACCATGGTGATCGAACAGCTGGCTATGTACATTCCACCCCATGGCCCTCCATCTTAGAGTTGGTCCAGCTTGCCTTTGCCTTTACCTGCATCACGTAGCACCCGTGAACCAAGGCCTAGCAAGAAAACACGGCAACAGAGCATAAGCAATCAACAGACCAATCAATATCTCATACTGCATCACATATTCTCAACCATATAATCACACAGTATAATCAAGTGTTTAGCATACTAACATATCAACTCATATCATATAATAGTTCACAAATGATAACTAGGGCTAGCGCCCTCAGCCTGCTCCCTCCGTTATCCCATTGACTCCGGCCCGCTTAAACCGAGCTCAGTGAATATTAAGCTGTCCTCGGCTACCAGTGGCCAAGCCGCGCCCTGTGCGTAAATATTGTGTATGACACTCTTAGGCCGCTTTCACATGTCCCGTGGCATAATACCATCATTGACACGATACAAATATCGGGAGCACTTAGTCCCATCACAAGCATATATCCGGGTGCAGTTTTCTTACCTTTTGATTCACTAGCTTTGATCACTTGACTCCTTGAGCACGATCCCTCTCGAGTCCTAGCGCTCACCTAAGCACAACCATAGGCCAAAGTCATTATCAAACCTCAAGTCGAAAACCTAGCCTCGGGGCCAATCCCGAGCCCCAGGGAAGTCTTAGTTCCACCAAACAAGGTGGTGGAATCAAACCCCAAACCCTTGGACAAAAACCCTTGCAAACAACCCTAAAATCCCTTTATGAAAACAGGGTAGTACTACAGCGCTCTTAGGAGGGCGCTACAAATAGAAGAAAAATCCCCTCAACATGCATGGCCTAGCGCTACAGTGCCCAAAGGCTAGCGCTGTAGCGCTAGTCACAGACAAACCAACACCAGTTTTCCCTTCCTGCGATCTCCTCGAAAAAAACTCAACCAAAACCTCTCCAAACCTTTGCCAACCTCAAAAACAACCTTATAAACATACTCCACTCATCCCAAGCACCCCAAAAACTCGAAACCCAATCACATGCATCTCTAATCCCAAAATTTACCATAGCTGACCCTAAGCTTAGAAACTCAGCAAAACCAGTCAAAACATCAGAGTTAGAGGCTTAGAATTCATACCTTTAATGGAGTTTCGACTTCAAGACAACCTCTACACCTCTTTGGCTTGCTCTCCCTCAACTCTTGGCCTGAATTCCCATCAAACCCAGCATAGATATCCTAGCTAAGAACTAAAACCAGAACTGAAGAAACTTACAGAATTCCTATACCTCTGCCAATTCCTCAAACCTAGCTTAGGATCCTTGATACTCAGCCTAACCCAACTCTCCTTCCTGAACTTTGCTCCAAAATTCTCAGGAAACTGATGGAAAATGCATAAACCGACCTTAGGAACTCTCTGTTTTCTCCCTTTCCTTTTTCTTCCTTTTCCTTCTTTTCTCCCTTCCTTTCTTTCAGACTTCTATTACTTTCTACAATTCCCACTAACATAAAGCCTCAGCATATCTATCCCTTGCAAGCCAAATGACCTTAATGCCCTCCCCTTTATTTCTAACCCTTTAATCCACTTAAGGGCATTTTAGTCATTTTACCCAATTCCCGCTAATTCCTCAAGTGTCTCTAATATTTACCGCTTAATTCCCGATACCTAATTAATCACCAATAATATTCCTTAATGTCAAGATAGACTCCAGTATACTCACTAAATTCCCATTTATACCCCTCGACTCACCCCGAGCCAGGTATAAATCCCCACCATGACTTTTTCGCTACTTTGCTCACTAGGATTGTCTCGAGTCACAGATCACAGACATATCCACATAATAATGTGGTCTCAACAATTATCACATATATCAAAGCAATTATGCCCATAATGGACAAAATTACGATTATGCCCTTCTAACCTAATCGGGGCCTACATGCATACTAATACACATAATCATGCATCACAAACATTCAAATAGTCATATAACATGCTTTAAATCATAATCATGCATCTTACTCATTAGAATCACACATAATTCCCATTATGCCCTCTAGGCACACTAATCAAGGCCCTTAAGCCTTAATAGCAAATTTGGGTCGTTACACTGACAGATTTCGTGGGGCATACAAAAAGTTAGTTTCCTAAGTTTACTTATTGTTGGTCGCAATAAATAAACTTGGGGGCAAATGTTTGTCCAAAAAATAGCTGTTGATGACGTGGCAAGGATTTTCGACACGGGGCTGACACGTGGCAGAGATGCTGCTCTCCTATCGACCAGAGATATTTCCATATGCGGAGTTCAAGTTTTATATACGACCAGCCTAGTCGTATACTCCATTTATTTATTTGTAAATCTGTACAGTTGTAATGATATCCGAGAATATCTCGTCATTATAACCTGAAGATCCGTTATTTAAGGAAAGATATGATTAATTAACTCATGTAACCCTCCTTGAGCCTATAAATATACCAGAAATCGCTCAAGGGGGGATCTTTTGATTTTTTTCCGAATTACATTACTATTATCCATCGTTTGTATTGTCTTCTCCATCTAAAGGTCTGTGAAACTCAGGAACCCTAGTTCTTTGATCACACCTTTGAAGCTCAATATTAATAATAGTATCAAGTGGACGTAGGCCATTTCCAATCACTGGGACCGAACCACTATAATTCTTTCTGTCCTTTACTTTCCATTAGATTGTTTTCTCAAGCATCGTACTAATCTCCTGTCATTTATTTGACTCTGTGTCATTGACCAAAACGAGGGTCAACACGTAGACTCTCCCTCTATTCCATTAGCTCCAAGGCTGGAGGTCGTGATAATAGACTCCTCCCCCAGCCCGAAGGGTAGGATCTTCATTTATTTTCTTTCTTTGTATATATTTCTGACAAACTTATTTGTGAAATGATTCCTTTTTTTCTTTTCAGGTGAAGAGAGGGAACAACCCGAAGCTCGTGACCTCCAAACTTTGTTTTAGACTAAGAAAACTGGCTTGGGCCCCGCCGTAAAGAGGCTTAGGATCTTGAAGAAAACCCCCTGCAGAGGGCAACACCAATGGTCCCCTGCCAAGGGGAAAGACGCGAGCTCAACTCAGGAATCAATTTTGGTATGTTCTGTTATTGCTAAGATTCCCCCTCCTCCTCCTCCACCTCAATTCGCGCCTCCTCAGACCCAAGTATAAGCTGCGCCTCCAGCCCCAACCATCCCTGCCCCGACTGTTCGAATACTAGTAGATCCCCACGATCTAGAAAAGATCCCTGAAGCTTTTCGGGGTATCATTTTCGAGACGGTGAGCCATATCGTGGGACACGCCTATAGGGCCAGGTTGAGGGATCTGACGACAATCGAGGAGCAGAGCTCGGAGAATGTCATGGAATCAGCTATGGGAATGAACCTTACAGTAAGTTATCCTTCCTTGTTGACATTTTCATTCTTATTATGATCAAGGGTATATCTCTGACTTGTTTTGTAATGCCCTACTACCTTAGGGTCGTTACTAAGTGAGTTTAAAATGTGCATTTAACTTGCTAATCAAGAATTTAGCTCAAAAGTGTAACTAAACTGTATTAAAAATCACATAATTGAAAAATTGTAAATTGTTTAACATTCGGGGACCCCAAAATAATTTTTATAAATATTTACAACTCAAAAATATGATTAAAGTTGACTAAAGGAGAAAATATAATTTAGTACAATACATCTCCCAAAAATAACCCTGGCCGTGGCAACCAGGCAGGACAAACATGTACGCGCCGCTTCATGCTCTCTGTACTCATGGTTCGTCGACTTTCCCCTTGCCCTTACCTGCACCATAGAGCACCCGTGAGCCGAAGCCCAGCAAGAAAACTCACACAAGCAGATAACATATGCATTTCTATCATTCATCATACAAATAACCGCCAATGGGCTAAAAAAAAAAGACCATGCCGTCCCACGCACTTTACCAGGCCCTGGCTTCGCGGTCTATACCGTGAGGATATCCCAGGTATCCTAAAGGGTCTCGCCCTGACAACTCACACTCTGCGTGCTAAACACTACTCCCGACCCCTTGCCGTTCCCGGCCCCTTTCCATTCCCGGCCTTCGCCGTTCCCGGCCATCGGCGTTCTCGGCCCTTGCCGTTTCTGGCTCTTGCCGATCATTCACATATTTGCATACACAACATATTTAAACAAACACTTAAACATGTATTAACATAATCAATGGGCAATGCCCTGCATATAGTCATATAGGGTCGTGCCCTGCAACACAACTATAGGGCCTTGCCCTGCTCTATGGGTACAGCAGTTTTCTAACCTGTGTCCCGAGCTTCTTCAGCACTGAAATCTCGAGCACGATCCACTAACCCGAGCCCCGCTGATAACCTAGTCACAACACATACATAGCACTCTTTGTTTACCGAGTTTTTCGGAAACGAATACAAACAAAATAATAAAAAGATAAGAACTGTAGAAGTGCAGGAATATAAATAGACAAATAGGTTTTTTACGTGGTTCAGGCGTTAACGAGCCCTAGTCCACGAGTCGATGTTATTATACTTGTAGAGAATTACAGTAAACTGACTGGTGTACAAGAACCTCACAAACTCACAGTGTTTCTCTCGGGTTCTCTAGAAGAAGACGAAGCTAGAGAGATTTTGGCAGAGTTCTTGCTCTTTTCTCTGTTTTCCCCCCTTCTATTGTAAAATGAGGAGGTCCTTATAGCTAGAGTTTTGGATTAGGGTTTCACTCTGCCCCCCTGAGTCTTAATTACACCAGCCATAAATAGGGGATACAATTACCGTAGTCGCATGGCTACCAGGCTCTACGTGGGTATATTTACATGAAAATATGGGGAATGTAAAAAGGCAGCTGTCTTTTCCAGGTTGTCAGCGGAACAGTAGGCGAAATGGTACTTTTAGGCGTGCTGGGATGTGTGCGGCCTCGACCTGTCGGGCGTGTCAGGCGGGATCCTGTGTCAGGTGAGTATCGTTCCAACTATGCCTCCTCCATGACTCGATCGCTTGGTCTTCTTCTGTGCGAGGCACGGAACTGTATCCGCGAAGGTAACCTGAAGAGCTTCTCCTGGAAGGACCTTCCCCGAAGGATATCCCTTCGGGAGTCCGGGAGAATTGACGAGCTTCCGGGTCGCGGTTGCTTGAAAGAGTATGCTGGACACTAAACGGGAGAGGCGAAGCCTTTCTGTCCATCCGCGAACTCTGGTCACCTTTCGTGAAAGACTTTGATAATTATGCTTCCCCGAGGCTATCCATCTAAACGCTACCCGGAAATCTGGATAACATTTACCCCCCAAGGTCACGGGGCTTGAGAGGTCCGGGAGCTTGTACAATCCTCCGGGTGTTCTGGTCTCTAGATTAGGCGAGGGGTCACTTCCTGTGTTCCTGGAAGGGTTCCTTTTTCCCGCCTGAGTGTCAGTACAAAAAAAAAAGGAAATTTCTTCTGTTTGAACTCAAGAACTCAAGTGTGGCAAGGGCCAAGCGTCATGCAGGGAATGGCTCTGTGACCAAGACGTGTGCGTGAGGCGACTGGCTGAGTGTGCGTGCGTCAGGCGTCTGAGTAGTGATTTGACGGTATTTAATGGTGCACTGGGCCCGAGATGGTATAATGATGGGAAATAAATACTTTATTCCCATCCGAGGAGTCTTAAATGGGACCGGCACTTCATCCCCAACCGTTGGATTTGATGCATGCGGTATGGGAGGATCGGGACCGTCCATTTGTGGAATTCGAAACGATTTCGTTCCTGCTATAAAAACGAGGGAATGGACCTTTCTTCCTCTTTACGCTTTCAAATTCTCGAGCTTTCAGATTCCCAAATCTTCGAACTCTCAAGCTTCCAAGCTTCCTTTCCTTCGAATTCGCCACTTCTTTTGGTAAGGAATCCAGAAACTTTTCTTTCGATTAGGCAGTAGGTTTGATCGCCGAAGTTCTAGGATTGAATCGTTGCTCGTCTTTGCAGCCTTTACTTCACGTGTTCGTGCGGTGCAGTGACCCGGTTACTCCCCCAATCTTCAACTACTCGAATACCAGTAAGTATTTTTACTTTGCTTTTTCCTTCTAAACCTCAGATTGTTGGTAGTTGTTAGGGTTGAGTTTTCTGCCGGTGTCATCTTTATGCATGCGTGAATAGGGCTTTGATAGGCATGTGACTGATGCGAGTCAATAAGTCATTTCTTTGCATGTTTTGAAGATTTGCTTTTGGAAAGTTGTTTCTCGTCTGCTGGTGCTGTTCTGGTTTGTTATTTTAGGGCATAAGCGTAAACGCCTTTAGGGTGTCTTCCCCTGGGAAAACACTTCTCTCGGCGGGCTTAGGCTCGAAGTTTGAATCTGGTTCCTTGCTGTCCTCCGGGTGGCATGGTGCCAGCCCCTCGGCAAGCTCGGTGGGAGCCTCTCCAAGCAGTTTTCGGGGAGGGTCTCCCCGACGCCTTTAATACCGTTAGGGTATGGTAAGGGTGCTGACTGCTTGGAGTGTTTTTTTTCTTTGTTTCTTTTGCTCAGTGATGAGCACCTCAAAGGAACAAGTCATCGCTGCGGTAGAGGCTGAATCTGCCCAGGAGCAGGGTTCCCCTGTTGCCGGCGCAAAGGGGAAAGCAAAAACTAAGGTGGCTTCGGCTAGCCCACCGACTATCAACAGTTCCATCTGGGAGATGGACCAGAAGCCGAACCTGCTCAGGAACTATGGCATGCTGGAGCTGTATTCCTCAGAGGCAGGCCTGAAGAACATCCCAGGCCTGATGTGGCACCGCCTGTCGGTGCTGGGTGAGTCTGCCAGTCAGAGTCACGAGGGTTTTGGTGCCTGGAGCTGGGCACACATAGTGTGTGGGGCACACTTGCCCCTAAGAAGTTATTTTTCCAACTTCTGCGTGAAGGCGGGGATTGCTCCCTTCTAGTTGATTCCCCCCAGCTACAAGCTTCTAGCGGGGTGGCATATCTTTTGCAAGTCCAGGAACCTGGAGGCCCCTACCCCGGAGGAGGTGCTATACTTCTATGGGCTGAAGTCTCAGCCCATGAGAGGTCATGCAGACAAGGTGGGGTTTTATAGGCTGGAGAGGTATCCGGACGTGATGTGCCCCACATGTCATACCGCGAGGGTTCTAGATCTCCGGGAGTACTGGTTCCTGATGACTGGCTTCCCATTGAAGAGGGTGCCAGCTCTATCTTTGGACTTCAAAGTCCCTGGTAAGTGCTCCTTCCTCTCTTTTTTAACTTTGTTTCTTTACGTTTGGTTTGCCTTCCGGGAGGATCTCTAACACTCGCGTTTGGATTTTGCAGAAGCCGTCCCGCGGACACCTCGCTGTGCAGAGATGATGAGGAGGTCAAACTTCTACGAGGGGCTCTCGGAGGAAGAGCTGAAGGTGGAAGGACTTGTGACCACTGAATCTTTGAGGGAGTATGGGCTACTCGCCTCTTTCCAAAATATTGAGCCAGTGAGTGGCAGGGGGCAAAGTCAGGTGTCAGCTGACGTCCGGGAGCAGATTGCCCTGAAGCTGTCCAAGGTGATCTGCCAGGCGGCCGAGGACGAGAATAATTTATCCCCCAGTTGGGCGGAGAGGTTCCCCGACCCCCAGTCGGAGGAAGAAGAAATCGAGGCACGCCACGCCGCAGCTTACCCAATGAAGGGACTTCGGGAGCTGGTACCTCCGGGAGAGGTAAGACTAGTTTTCGCTTGATCCACACCCCCAGCCTGCCTGAGGTTTCCTGAACTTCTCAGGTGGGGTTCGATCCCCGCTTCCTTAGGCTAGATCCGCGTAGGATACCCTTTGACAGATATTGCGATAGGGTAGATGAGCTCCTCGGGTGTTTGAGTGACGGTAGTCTGCCAGAAGGTGTCACCATGGTTGACCCTTCTTCCCTCGGCATGTCATTCCCAGACTTCAAGGAGTACGGAAGCTTCCTGGAGCAAGAAGCAGTGTCTTGTTTTGCTCGGGGAAGGCCATCCACGTTTCTCGTGCATGGTCGTCCCTTTCAAACTTTTCCCTTTTATGTTTCTTGTTCCCTGCTAGGGGACTTGTTTGTGCTTTTATGTTGTTGTTTGCTTTGTTTTCTGCTTATCTTTTTTCACATTGCTTGCTGGTTGGTTAAACCTGCTTCGTACATTTCTTGCAGAACATCCCGAAGCAAAGATGTTGGGGAGAGCTACCTCACTTATCAAGAAGGCCGCCACCAGCCAAGACCCGTCCAAGGGGAAAAGACGAAAGGCCGGAGCTGGTAGGGGAGGTAAAGCTGCCACACCCAAGAAGACAAGTGGCGAGGCGCAAGGGTTTCCGGTGGTGGAGAGGTCAATCATGCCCGTGGTGGAGAAGCCTCCTGTCAAGGGGCCTTCCGAGAACATGGTAGTCTCGAGTAGTAGCAGCGATGGGGAAGGTCTTGTGTTCCCCGCGAAGAGGGCCGGGGTGAGCAAGCGCTCCGGAGGAGAGGCTGAGGGCGACAAGAAGAAACGCCTTAGACATTCTTCTCCCAGAGGTGATGGAGACCTCCCGGCTGCGCGCAGTCCCCACCAGACTACCCCCGCCCAGCAGCAAACACAACTCCAACAGCAAAAGCAGCAACAACAACAACAACAACCACAAAGACAATCAACACCGCCACAGCAGCAGCAAAAGCAACAACAACATCAGCAGCAACAACAAACCGGGGCGGTAGTGTCTTCGCTACCGTCCCTAATACCCCGTCTACTTCCTCCTCCAGTCCAAAGAGAGTCCACCCTTTCGGGTTCTCCTTCTTCTTCTTCTCTTCCACTTTCTCAACAAACAAGCCTTCCTCAGCCTGGCCTGAAGTTTCACTTCCCTCAGAAACCAACCCGTTTCCCCGCTGCCCTCCTGGAGGGTGTAAGACGGGCTGATAATTTTTTGAAGAGGCGGTTGGAGGCCGAGAAGGCTGTTACTCAGGGAAGGGCAGACAACCTGTCTCCCGTGAAGAGAGCTGAGCTGGCAGAGGGGGTGAGATCCCTTCACCCGGCTGGAGCGGTTTTGGATGGCCCAGCCTTGGAGAAAAGGCTGGTGCCTAGGCTCGGACGTGCATTGGCGCCGTTCGGAGCGGAGATGATGGAGGACATGGCCCTGAGCTTGTACGAGCTCAATTCTGAGAAATGGGCCATCAGTAGCAGTAAAGACCCGCTGTTGCTGACATATGCCGTAAAGCAGCAACTTTCTGGGGTAAGCTGTCAGTTGTTGTGTTCTGGGACCAATTGTCTTAGTACATTTGGTTCTGCTTAACTCATTTTGTTGTCTTTCCTCGCAGGCCTCTCTCATTGCGGAACGCTCGTTCCGGGAGGTGGGTGCAGTTCTGGTTCAGCTGGAGGAGAGCCAGGTGGCTCGCCAGGCCTTGGAGGCAGAGAAGCAGAAACTGACCCAACAGGTCGAGAGCATAAAGGGGGAGGCTGTGGAGAAGATTAACCAGGCCCGGCGCACGGCTGAAGAAGAGGCGGACAAGAAATATCTTGCCAAATATCAAGAGTACCGGGCCAGCGCGGAGAATGAGTTCAAGCAGCGGTCGGATGACTTGAAGGCCAAGAACTCCAAGCTCCAGGAAGATATCCCAGGCCAGGGAGGAGAAGGATACCCTGGATGCCCGCTTGCAATCGAAAAACAATCTCCTCCTTAAGCAGAACGAGGAATACGCCATTCTTCAGAATAAGCTGTACGAGGAGGAGCAAGATCACAAGAGGAGCAAGGATCTCGCGTCTATGCAGGAGTTGGGGCTCGCTGAGAAGGATAAACAGATTGGAGCCTTGCAATTCACTATCAGGGGGCATGTGACCGAGAAGCAATCCTTGCTGGATCAAAATAAGGTGCAGCGCAAGGAGATTGATTCCCTTAAGGGAGAGCGGGATGCATCCAAGGCCGAGCTGGAAAAACTGAGGGCTCAATTGGCTGTCGCGGAGGCAAAGCTGGCGACCTCTGAGGCGGAGCGCTTGAAGGAGAAGGAAGATGCCGAGGTGGTGCTGAACAGAACGATTAATCTATCCCACGTGGTCCTCATGCACCAACTTTGGAAAATAAACCCGGAGGTAGTAGGCTACCTGGGAGAGGACGCCGCCGCCATGAAGGAAAAGATACAGGCGTGGGATCAAAGCCCAGAGGTGTACGTCCAGACTTATAACATCAACGAGCCTGCTGGAGTCCCTGAGGCAGAAGATCCCGAAGAGGCGGGGACCTCTGAACCTGCCATTGATGACGTTCCATCTTCCAATGAGCTGACTCCGCCAGCCCCAGTTGAAACCGCAGTCTCCGAGACGCCGGTCGTGGAAGCCGCTGCCACCCCTAGTGCTTGAAGGGGTCTTATTCTTTGTGTAATAATAATTAATTTTTTTTTTATTTTCCTTTGGGGCGAAGCTCCCTGTACTCTTTTTTAATTGCGGGAACATTACAGATGTCCGGTCCGCAGGGCCTTCATTGTGATAATTTTAGACTTCTTCTTTCCTTTCCTGCTGATTTCCTTGTTTAATTTTGTGCTTAGGGTAAAGACTTTTATACGATAGAAACTGCTGTAGGGGCGCATGAGGTTTTGGTTTCAACGGCCAGAACCTATGCATTTCTAACTTGAAGCTCCAACGGCTTATGTCTTTTCCCACGTAGTTTCTTGGTTACGGAGGGTTTCTGGTTCCAACGGCCAGGCTCCCTCTTTCATCGTATTCAGCTTTCCTGAGGTAAATAGCCAATCCCGGGACCTGTGGTTATACCATTCGCTGGGATGGCTAAGGCGATCCGTTCCATCTTCCTATCGCGATCTTTATAAAGCTTGCGAGGCAAACACTTAATACGATTACCGCGGGATGGTGCCGGAACGGGAGTTCTTTTGGTGAGCATCGCTAGACTTAGCGCTAGATCTTTGCGAAGCAAAACTAACTATCGTTGCGGACCTCACGGTGGCCGACTTCAGGGACTTGGCATGAAGCCTTGCAGGGCAAAGTTCGTTGCGGTCTAGGAAATCGTCACGCCTACCATGTGCGATCCTGGAGCAGGGGCTTTGCGAAGCAAGGCCTGCTGTAAATGGGGGATCGATTATATTTGCTCCCAGAGCAGAAGCTTGCGAAGCGAAGCTTGCAATGGTCGGGGAGCTCACCATGCATTATTTTGTGAGACCCGGGGCTGAAGCCTGCGAAGCAAAGCTTACAGCGGTCGCGGATCTTGCCATCTTTCGCCTTGCGGGACCTGGAGCTGGAGGTTGCGAAGCAAAGCTCTCAGCGGTCGCGGATCTTGCCATGCATTACTTTATGAGACCCGGAGCTGAAGCTTGCGAAGCAAATCTTTCAGTGGTCGCGGAGTATTCTGCGAAGGACTTGTCGGGAAGTTGGGGGTGTTTTGGCGTAGCTCTCTGAATGTGCCCCAACCTCCAGTCCTGTTCATCGCTAGGCTACACAGGAGATAATTTTCATGATGCATAATGGCAGGTATTTTCATGGAAATTTTCACATAACCACATAATGCACACATGACACGTAATGCAAATATGTTCATGGCAACAAATCAACCTAAGCTTAATCAATTTAAAAATTTCAAACACAATGCTAGCACATAAGTGGTGTTCTCTTTATGTTTTGTTCAAGGGGCGTATGGCTATGCCTTAGCCATGTATGCTCCCCCCAAGTGAGCGTGGGGTCCGGACGTCTCCGGACCGCGTGGTCACTTGTTAAAACGCAGCTTGGAACAAAGGGATAAAAAAAATGCAGTAAAAGCGGAGTGAAACTCTCCGTGTTTTATTAAATTAGCCTGTTAGGCATGTGTTTTACAGCTGGGAGGACTATCTCCATATTTTACATTTTTCCTAAGTCCACCAAGGACTTTCGATTAGATAGTCCGGGGCTTACTGATAGTAACAGCGGAGGTGCTCCGCGTTCCAGGTGCGCGGGACTTTAGATCCGTCGAGTCTCTTTAAGTGATACGTCCCATGGCCCACTTTTTCTTGGACTTCATAGGGGCCTTCCCAGTTGGGTCCAAGGACTCCCACTCCCGGATCCTGCGTAGCAGGAAATACTCTTCGTAGGACAAGGTCCCCAACTTCGAATGTACGGCTCTTGACTCTTGCGTTGAAGTGTCGGGCTATCTTGCCTTGGTACATTTGGAGTTGGACCTGTGACTGCTCCCGGAGCTCTTCGATCATGTCCAGGGACTCCTGGAGAAGGGCGTGGTTCCGGGTAGGGTCGTAGGTGTCCTGCCTGTGTGAGGGGATCATAGTTTCTACTAGGATGACGGCCTCGCAACCGAAGGTCATGGAATAAGGTGTGTGCCCCGTTGAAGTTCTCTCTGTTGTGCGATAGGCCCAAAGTACTCGCGGAAGCTCTTCCGACCAGTGAGCCTTGCATGCTTGGAGTTTTTTCTTCAACGTGGTCTTTAAGATTTTGTTCACTGCTTCCACTTGCCCACTAGCTTGAGGTCTGGCGACTGCGGAAAAGCTTTTTATGATTCCATGCGACGCACAGAAGTCCGTGAAAAGCTCACTATCAAATTGCTTCCCCTAGTCGAACACAATTTTACGTGGAAGCCCGAAACGACACACTATATTCTTGATGACAAAGTCCAGTGCTTTCTTAGATGTGACCGTGTTCATAGGTTCGGCTTCAGCCCATTTGGTGAAGTAGTCTACCGCGACTATGGCATACTTCACTCCACCCCTTCCAGTTGGAAGGGAACCTACTAGGTCAATGCCCCAAACGGCGAACGGCCAGGGGCTGGTCATTAAGGTAATTTCTGTAGGCGGCACTCGCGGAACCTTGGCGTACCTCTGGCACTGCTCACATTTTCTGACATAATCCACACAATCCTTCTTCATGGTGGGCCAGAAGTATCCTTGACGAAGGATCTTTTTGGAGAGGCTCAGCCCGGAGGTATGGTCGCCACAGAAGCCTCCGTGAATCTCATGGATGATGGTGCTAATTTCGGTTCCGGCAACACACCTAAGGAAGGGTATGGACAACCCCCTGCGGTAAAGCATTCCATCCATAACCACGTATCGGGGAGCTTGATATTGGAGCTTTCTTGCGTCTGCTTTATTAGTGGGGAGCTCTCCGGTGGTGAGAAATCTGAGGATGGGTTCTATCCAGGAATGGGAATGGTCGATGATGGCGTTTACCCTCTGTGTCTCAGTACTAGGTGCTTCTAAGTGCCCGATGGGCACTAGGCCATATTGTTCAATCTCCGGGTCTGTTGCAAGCTTGGCCAGTGTGTCCGCGAGTGAATTCTGGTCCCGGGGGACCTGGCGGATTTGGTAGCCTTTGAAATGCTGCAGGAGGCCGCGGGAGAGAGACACGTAAGCAACCATTTGTTCGCCTTTCGTCTGGTATTCTCCGGATATTTGGTTTACCACAAGTAGGGAGTCGCTGTATACTTCGATATTTTGGGCTCCGACTTCTCTGGCGAGTTGTAATCCAGCTAGCATGACTTCGTGTTCTACCTCGTTGTTGGATGCTGGGAACGTGAAACGGATGGCGCTCTGGAGCTGATGTCCTTGGGGAGAAATTAGGATAACCCCTGCTCCAGCTCCTTTTTCATTTGAGGCTCCGTCTACATAGACCTTCCATGTGGGAAGTTCCGGGACAGGATCTTCCGGGAGGTCATTCATTCCTGAGCATTCCACAATAAAGTCCGCGAGAGCTTGACCTTTTATGGAAACACATGGCTGGTAGTGGATGTCAAACTGGCTCAGTTCCATGGCCCATTTATGTAATCTGCCAGAAGACTCGGGCTTCTGCAGGACTTGTCGGAGAGGGTGGTTGGTGAGTACTCTGATGGTGTGCGCCTGGAAATAGGGCCTTAGCTTCCGTGAAGCGATTAGCAAGCAGAGGGAGAGTTTTTTGATCATTGTATATCTAGACTCGGCGTCCAGTAACCTCTTGCTCACGTAATACACAGGGATTTGGAGTCGGCCGTCTTCCCGGACGAGAGCGGCACTTACAGCATGCTTTGTCACAGCTAAGTACAAGAACAACGCCTCTCCTTCGACAGGTTTGGACAGAATGGGAGCCCGAGTTAGATGTTCCTTGAGGTGTTGGAAGGCTGCTTCGCATTCGGGGGTCCACTCGAACCTCTTGTTTCCTCGCAACACATTGAAGGAGGGGACACATTTGTCAGTGGCCTTAGATACGAAGCGTCTGAGAGCAGCTATCCTTCCGGTAACGCTTTGGACATCCTTATGCTTTCGGGGAGAAGGCATATCTATGAACGCTTTAATTTTCTCAGGGTTGGCCTCCACTCCGCGGGAGCTGACAATGAAACCGAGGAACTTCCCAGACGAGACCCCGAAAGTACATTTCTTCGAATTCAGTTTCATTCCGTACTTTCGGATCACGGTGAAAGCTTCCTCAAGGTCGTCACTGTGGTTCCCGGAGGTCTTGGATTTCACCAACATGTCGTCTACATACACCTCCATGTTCCTCCCCAGCTGATCCTTGAACATCTTGTTTACTAGACGCTGGTATGTCGCCCCAGCATTCTTCAAATCGAAAGGCATGACCACGTAACAGTAGACACCCTTGTCCGTGAGGAAGCTGGTGTGTTCCTGGTCCGCGACATGCATCTTGATCTGGTTGTATCCGGAGTATGCATCCATGAAGGATAAGAGTTCATACCCGGAAGTAGCGTCTACCATCTGATCGATTCGCGGAAGAGGGAAACAGTCTTTTGGGCAGGCTTTGTTCAGGTCCGTGAAGTCAATACACATTCTCCAGGACCCATCGGGTTTCGGGACCAGAACCGGGTTGTCCAACCACACGGGATAGAGTGACTCCTGGAGAAAGCCTATGGACATCAGCTTGTCCACTTCAACTTTGACTGCTTCGGCCCTTACTGGGTCTAACTGCCTCCTCTTTTGGCGAACTGGAGTTGCAGATGGGTCTATGTTGAGTGCGTGGCATGCAACATTAGGATTAATCCCCGTCATATCAGCGTGGCACCATGCCAGGAGATCTTGATTATTCTTCACAGGGGCCACGATCTTTTCTCGAATGGCCGATGGAAGGTTTTTCCCCAACTGAATGACATTGGTGGAATCTTCCGAGTTGAGGATCACCTCTTCGACTTCCACCATTGGCTCTATCGCCCTCTCGACCCCCACTCTAGGGTCGAGTTCATCAACGTATGCCCCTTGGGCACCCCCAGTCTCTGGTAAATCCTCTGCCAAAGGTGCGGCAACAATTGCCTCCTGGACCGTGTAGACGGATCGGACGGAGACGTTATAACAGCTTCGTGCACTTCGTTGGTCTCCCCGGAGGGTGCCGATACGCCCGTTGTCGCATGGAAACTTCAAGCATAAGTGGCGTATCGAGGTTATGGCCCCAACATCGATTAGGACCGGTCGGCCTAAGATGGCATTATACGCCGTGGGGCAGTCGACCACCACGAATGGGCAGTGCTTGAAGGCACAAGCGTCGCTGTCTCCTCTGAGGGTAACTGGAAGTTGAATTTTGCCTAAGGGCATGAGTGCATCCCCATTGAACCCCTGAAGCTGGATGGGGCATGGGATCAGATCTGTCTTGGTTAATCCGATCGCGTGGAAGGCAGCTTTGAAGAGGATGTTTACGGAGCTTCCATTATCGACTAGGATCCGTGACACCTTCTTATTGGCGATCTGGGCTTCCACGATGAGGGGATCGTTGTGGGGGAAGTGCACATGTCGGGCGTCATCTTCCATGAAGGTGATGGGAAGATCCATCATTCGGGGACGCTGAGCAGGCGACTGAACCAAGTCGCACATCTCCCCGATGTGTTCTAACTCCCTCAAGTACCTTTTCTGGGAGTTGCGGGTGCTTCCGGCAAGGTGCGGTCCTCCGGAAATGGTGGCCACGTGTCCGTCAACGGGTGGCGGAGCAAGGCCAGGCGGATATGGTTTTCCGGGTCCTGGAGTCAACATGGCAATGGGTGCCGGAGAGGTTGGAGCAGGAAGCGCTGGGAACTGAGATACAGGAGCTTGGGGGTGACCGGCTCCAGGAGCGCTAGCGGTCCCCCTCTGTCTCGGAGAGTACGCAGCTCCGTGAACTACTCCCTGTCAGGGATAGATTATGGGTATCCTCACCCATTGACCGAGGTGTCCCGCTCTTGCCAGGTACTCGATCTCATCCTTCAGCTGAAGGCTTTCGTTTGTGGTGTGCCCCACGTCTCCGTGGAACTCACACCTCTTATTGGAGTCTCACGGACGCCTTCCTCCGTGAGACACTTTCGGGGGCTTCCGGTAGTTGACCATATTACAGGTCGCCCGATAGACATTCTCTCGCGAGTCTATCAAACTGGTGTACTCCGTGAACTTGGACTCATAGTTCTTCCAGGGTTTCTTTGGATGGTGCCCCCGGTTGGAGTTTCTTCCGCCTCGTTTATTCCGCGATTGGCTCAGATTTTGTTCTGGGCCTTCCGCTTGCGGTCGCGACGGGCCGAGAGCGATACTACATCCGGTTGGTACAGCTTCGTACCTAGAGAAATGGGTTTGACTTGGCGTCTGAGCAGACGCGGAAGGTCCATACACGCTTGGAGTGAACTGGGCTCCTGGAAGCGTGAGGGCTGGTGCGGGAGCTTGCGAAGCAAAGATCGGTGTAGTCACGAAGGGCGTCGGGGCTGGGGGAACTCCAAAGGCCTGTTGGTAGGCATCTTCAAGGTTGATGATTCCCTGAGCTTTTGATATGAATTCGGACAGAGTTTCTGCTCGTCTCCTTTGCATTTCTCCCCATAGCAGGGAGCCGACGGTAAGCCCCGATTGAAGGGCGATCAACTTCATGTCATCGCTGACCTTGGTCTTAGCAGCAGCTTCCATCATTCTTTGAATGAAAGCTTTGAGGCTCTCATTGGGTAGTTGCTTGATGTTGATTAAGGAACCAACCTCCATGTCGTGGTCCCGGGCAGCAATGAACTGCCTCCTGAATGCGGACTGTAGCTCCTTCCAACTGTGGATGGATCCGGGAGCTAATCTTTTCCACCAGTCCTCCGCGGACTTGGTAAGGGTGAGTGAGAAGCACATGCATTTGGCGTCCTCACTGACGCGCACCACTTGCATCATCTTGTTGTATTTAGCTAGATGGGTGCGCGGGTCTGTCCTCCCCTCATATAATTCTATATGAGGCATTTTGAAGTTCTCCGGGAGGGGAGTTTCCGCGATCCTCCGAATACATGGTTCCGGGTCTTCCTCCTCAGAGTCTGATAGGGCCCCACTTTGCTTCCGGACCAGCTTGGTCAAGGCAGCGATCTGTTCCTCGAGCCTCTTTGTATCGCTCACCGGGAGGTCACATCCCCGGAGCTTGTCGTTGAGATGATTTCGCAGGTCTTCTCCGCGAGGCCGGGCCTTTTCTCCTTTGGCCTTTTCGTACTTGGCCTCCAACTTTTTCCATAGGTCCACCGTGGACCAGCTATCTTCGGAGTGTGTGTCCGCAGTCCGACCGTCCTGGTTGATGGAATCACTGGGGCGGTTGTTCCTTTCCCTAGGCCTGGGTGCCTTAGCACCGGGGGGGGGGGGGGGGGCAGTCGGCCTGGTGATTCACGCCTTTAGGAGGTGCAGGGGCGTTAGTGCGCACAGGCTCCCCAACTTTTTCTTTGCCCTTGTTAGGGGGAGCTTTGGATGGTCCAGCAGCGGCGGGATCCGGCATGGTGGCATCAGCACCACCTAAAACAGAGGCGTCTTCGTCCGAGTCGCCTAGATCTCCGAACTTACTTTGGAGGCGCTCCATCATGCGCTGCATTTTTCTGGAGACGCGCTCCTGCTCAGCGAGCTTGGCCTTAGTGGCCACCAGTTCTTCGGCTACTTGGACCAGTTCTGGATCCTTCTCGTAGTAGTAGCCGTCTTTGTAGTAACTGTCTCGGACATACTCTTCTTCGTTTTCTAAGTATGTCGTATCTTCAGTATTGACCCGATCCTGGCGGGATGTCGGGTCTTCACCTTGGTAGTCCGAGTCGTGGGTACTTTCTCCTTCGGTCTGGGCTGCCGAGGGTTCGTTTTGTACCGCATCTTCCATCATAGTATCGGGGTTGACCCTAGCATTCTTGTCAACCGCGGATTTTCTCGTAGTCACCATCTTTTCAGTGCGCAGAAAAAGAGCTGACTAACAACTCCCTACAGCTCTCAATGAAAGCACCAAAATGTTTACCGAGTTTTTCGGAAACGAATACAAACAAAATAATAAAAAGATAAGAACTGTAGAAGTGCAGGAATATAATTAGACAAATAGGTTTTTTACGTGGTTCAGGCGTTAACGAGCCCTAGTCCACGAGTCGATGTTATTATACTTGTAGAGAATTACAGTAAACTGACTGGTGTACAAGAACCTCACAAACTCACAGTGTTTCTCTCGGGTTCTCTAGAAGAATACGAAGCTAGAGAGATTTTGGCAGAGTTCTTGCTCTTTTCTCTGTTTTCCCCCCTTCTATTGTAAAATGAGGAGGTCTTTATAGCTAGAGTTTTGGATTAGGGTTTCACTCTGCCCCCCTGAGTCTTAATTACACCAGCCATAAATAGGGGATACAATTACCGTAGTCGCATGGCTACCAGGCTCTACGTGGGTATATTTACATGAAAATATGGGGAATGTAAAAAGGCAGCTGTCTTTTCCAGGCTGTCAGCGGAACAGTAGGCGAAATGGTACTTTTAGGCGTGCTGGGATGTGTGCGGCCTCGATCTGTCGGGCGTGTCAGGCGGGATCCTGTGTCAGGTGAGTATCGTTCCAACTATGCCTCCTCCATGACTCGACCGCTTGGTCTTCTTCCGTGCGAGGCACGGAACTGTATCCGTGAAGGTAACCTGAAGAGCTTCTCCTGGAAGGACCTTCCCCGAAGGATATCCCTTCGGGAGTCCGGGAGAATTGACGAGCTTCCGGGTCGCGGTTGCTTGAAAGAGTATGCTGGACACTAAACGAGAGAGGCGAAGCCTTTCTGTCCATCCGCGAACTCTGGTCACCTTTCGTGAAAGACTTTGATAATTATGCTTCCCCGAGGCTATCCATATAAATGCTATCCGGAAATCTGGATAACACTCTCCTTACTAACCAATTCATAATCATCTCCTAGAACCAATCCCATGCTCTCGGGGCCTCTTGTTTCCCCACACAAGGTAGCAGAAGCGTCCCCCGAGCCCCCTGAGCCAAAACCCTAAATACACAATTTTCCCCTTCCCATAAATCGGCCTAGCGCTGCGGGACAACCCTATAGGGGCCGCGACACCCAGAATGGTCCCTATGCCTTAATTCAACCTAGCACCTTTGCACGAAAGAACAGGGCCGCGACGCTCATACGCGAACCCAGAAAACTGGGTTTTTCCCCACTTTTTTCCCGAGCCAAAACTCTTCCAAATCAACACCCAAGTATACCCAAGTCCCAATTCAACGTAAAAACCCAAATGAGTTGTATGGCAACCAGAAACAACAACAACAACAAGCTCAAACACCCAATCAAATCCATAAATCACCTAGTGGTTTAAAACTTTATCAAACTTAAACCACAAACCAGAAAACTTAAACCATTTCAGAATACTAACCTCATAAGTGCATGAAGTTCTTACCTTAAACAATAATTCGACCTTGAGCTTCCTCCAAATCAAACATCAAGCTAAATCCCTTTGATTCCCAAGTAGAATTCTCACAAATAACAAGCCACAAATCCAGCTTTCAAATTTTATTCTCAAACTCTCAAGAACAAGCTTGGAAACTTAAATAAAATCAGGGATGAAACCTTACCAACACACCCTTGAACTGATTCCCTCTAGCCACAGCAAGTAAAATTCTTCAGTTTCTTAGGCTAAAATCCTTAAGGTTATTCAAGGTCTCAACCACCAAGGAGAGGGAAAGAGAGAGCCGAATATGAGAGAGAGAGTTGACAAATTCTGTTCTTTTCTTTCCTCTGCTTTTGATGAAGTGTTCTAGTATTTCCTTGCCCCCAACTAAGTATATCCAGCTACCAAAATGACTTAATTTCCCCTTAAGAAACTTAAGTCCTGAAATAACACCAAGGGTAATTGAGCCTTTTAACATATCCTGTTAAATCCTCGAGTATGCCTAAACATCCCCGTTAATCCTGACATACCAAATAATTGACAAGCTACTCACCACTACTCAATAATTTCGAAACACATTACAATATACCCAAAATACCCCTAAGCTCCTCCCGAGCCGGGTATTTGACCTCGTTGTGATTTTCTAGCTAAACAGCTCCCTAGGACCATCTCGGATCGTGCACCACAAATATATCACCACTCACACGTGGTGTCAGTCACAATATAAACAAATATTACATTTATGCCCTCAACGGGCTAAAATTATAAATATGCCCCTAGCAACCAAATGGGGCCCACATGCATATTTAATTCACCTAAACATGCATTTCTAATCATATACTCATCAAATTCACACCTATTAACATAATATAACAGTTATTGCCCTCCAAGCACGCTAATCAAGGCCCTAAGCCTCATTAGCAAATTCAGGACGCTACATGTTTTGTTGTTTGGCAATCTGTCTTGGCCCAATATCGCACCATAACCCGGGCTAGGGCTAGAAATGATGAGCTTCGGGCCGAACTAAACGTTGCCAACACTGCCCCAACAATTGCTCAAGAAGGCGAGCAGGTCGCCAAAGCTGCCTTGGCGGCTTGTAATGCCCTACTACCTTAGAGTCGTTACAAAGTGAGTTTAAAATGTTCATTTAACTTGCTAATCAAGAATTTAGCTCAAAAGTGTAACTAAACTGTATTAAGATCAAATAATTTGAAAATGTAACCATTCATTGAAAATTATAAATGTTTTACATTCGGGATCCCAAAATACTGTTTATAAAGATTTACAACTCAAAATATGTTAAAAGTCGACTAAACGACAAAATAGGATTCAGTACAAGGCATCTCCCAAAAATACCCCTGGCCGTGGTGGCCAGGCAGACCAGACATGTACGCGCTGCCCAACGCTCTCCGTACTCATGGTTGGTCGATCATCCCCTTGCCCTTACATGCATCACAGAGCACCCGTGAGCCGAAGCCCAGCAAGAAAACTCCACACAAATAGATAACATATGCATATCAATCACTCAGCATATAGCAAATCCGCCAATAGGCTAAACATATACGGTCGTGCCATTCCATGCTCTTTACTAGGCCCTGAGTTCGCGGTCTGCACGTAAAGATATCCCATGTATCCTTTAGGGTCTTACCCTGGCAACTCGCACTCCGTGTGCTAAACGCTCCTCCCGGCCCCTTGTCGTTTCCGGCCTCCACCGTTCCTGGCTCTTACCGATCATTCACATATATGCATACATAGCATAATTAAACAACACTTAAAAATGTATTAACACAATCATTGGGCTACGCCCTACACATAATCATATAGGGTCGTGCCCTGCAACACAACTATGGGGCCTCGCCCTACTCTATGGGTACAACAGTTTTCTTACCTGTGTCCCAAGCTTCTTGAGCTCCGAAATCTCGAGCACGGTCCTTTAACTCGAGCCTCGCTAAAAACCTAGTCACAACACATACATAGCACTCTCATTACTAACTAATTTATAATCATCTCCCGGAACCAATCCCGTGCTCTCGGGACCTCCCGTTTCCCCCCAAAAGGTAGCGGAAGAATCCCCCGAGCCCCCTGAGCCAAAACCCCAAAAACAAGTTTTTCCCCTGCCCAGAAATTGGCCTAGCGTCGCGGCACAACCCTTTAGGGACCGCGGCGCCCAGAGTGGTGCCCTTCCCTCGATGCATCCTAGTGCCGTGACATGGAAGAACCGAGCTGCGGGGCCCATATGCGAACCCAGAAAACTGGGTTTTTCCCCAACATTTTCCCGAGGCAAAATGCTTCCAAATCAATACCAAGACATACCTAAGTCACAAATTCAATCCAACACCCCAAATAGACCATATGGCAACTCGGAAACATCAATAACAAGCCCAATCACACATTCAAATTCATGATTCACAAATTGGTTTAAAACTTCATAAAACTTAAACCAGACCTTACAAAACTTAAACCACACCAACAATCAACTTCAAAGATGCACAAAATCCTTACCTCAAACTGAAATTTGACTCTAGGCTTCATTGAAATCCAACTCCAAGCTTAATTCCTTTGATTCTCAAGAAGAATCTCACAATCACTAAGCCAAAACCCAACTTTCAACATTAAACCCAAATTCTCAAAACATACAAGGAAACTCAAAAATCAAATATGAAACCTTACCTCTGAATTAACCTTGGCCTATGCTTGATTCTAGTTGCCTCAATTCAGTCTTGAATTCCTTCCTTAGCTTCAACGAAATTCAGCTCTCTCTCCCACCTTCCTTTCCTAGCTTCTTGGTTCCTCTAGACTTCCAACCTCCACATTCAGATTATGCCTAAGAGTGAATAACGTGTATGACTTTTCCTCAACCAAGATTATCTTTTTCTAAGGCCAAATGACCCAATTGCCCTACTTTCTAACTTAGTTTCTAGCTAACCCTCAAGGGCAACCTAGATTTTTCCTTAATCTCTTGCAAGAATACCACTTTCCCACTAAAAACAACTATCCTCAAGAGTTACTTATAGTTACCCAAGTTACCAAAGTGCCACTAACCATTCCTCAATAACTCCCATACTTAAGTTATAGTATTCCCAAAATAACCCTAGGCTCCTCCCCAGCCGAGTATTTAACCCCGTTGTGACTTTTAGCGAAACAGCTCCCTAGGACCGTCTCGGAACGTGCATCACCATTATATCACTACCCACACGTGGTATTAACCACAACTTATACAAATATTACATTTATGCCCTCAATGGGCTAAAATTACAAATATGCCCCTAACAACCAAATGGGGCCCACATGCATGTTTAATTCACCTAAACATGCATTTCTAATCACACATTCATTAAATTCACATATTAATACAAGATAACAATTATTGCCCTCCAGGCAGGCTAATCAAGGCCCCAAGCCTAATTAGCAGATTTGGGTCGCTACACGGCTGCTCAAAATAGTGAGCATGATGCCAAGGCTCATCTTACCTCGTCCCAAGAAAGCGAGCAGGCTGCAAAGACTGCTTTGTCTGCTCTCCAAGCTCAAATGGCACAACTTCAAGGCGAGGTTGCTGAAGCCAAAGCCAAAATTCTCAAGGCTAAGGTCGTAATCAAAGAAGAATAGGTGGCCTCCTCGTCATCCATGGAAGAGATGCTATACCAGTGTTGGGACTTCAACCCGGATGGGAGTTTCTCCTTCACGGGGGCCGAGCTGTGGGATTCGTACCATGCAAGATTCAAGGCTCGACTCTTGCATGAGCCATCAGAAACTGGTGAGGTTTCTGGAATAGCTGAGGGAGATGGCGAGGAGGTCACCTCGGTAGGACGAACTGGCGAAGCTGAATGATAGATTTTTTTTGTATTTATCTGTAATTGTTTAACAGTTTTTTTTATTAAACAATTGGCTTCGGGCTCAGTTCCAGGTTTTTTTGTTGGGGATAATTTGCCTGTTTTATTTCAATATATATCTAACTTTTTGATCCATTTATCTCTCCTTTACTATCTCACATGTTTATGAATCTTTAGACTTGTACATTCGAGATTTTCGGAATCAATTTTTAGATTGGGATAGAATTTATCGAGCCTGGTTATATCCAAGTTTTGTGTGTTGATTTTTATCATACCTATTAAAAGTCAGGCCTTAAACCCGGTTATATCCAGGTTTTTTAATTAATTTAAACTTAGTTCGTGCTAGGTTTATTGATAACACGGGCCTTTAAAAGCCCTTTATATTAAACAATTTTCCCAACTATCCAAGTTTCAAACCTGGTTGCGTCCAATGTTTTTAATGATTTCAACTTAGTGTGTGTTAGGTTTATCGATAACTTGAGCTTTAACAAGCCATTGATATTAAACAAATTTCCCAACTTTCCAAGTTTCGGACCTGGTTGCGTCCAGGGTTTTAAATGATTTTAAATTTTTTTCGCTCTAGGTTTATTGAATATTCGAACTTTAAATGCCATTGAATAATCAATATTTCCAAGCCTCTAAATTTCGAACCTGGTTATGTCAAGGATTTTAAATAATTATTTCTACTTAGTTCGCGCTAGGTTCATTGAAAACTCGAGCTCTTAAAAAGTTGTTGAATAATAAATTTTTCCAATCCTCTAAGTTTTGGACCTGGTTGTATCCAAGGATTTTAATGATTTAAACTTACCAAGCATGCTTAATTTTTCCAATCTCGGGTTATATGCCCCCCAAGTAACCAGAATGTAGAAACTTTCTTGGTTGCTTTTACAAAACTAGAACACGAACTCATACTATCTTATAGGTTATTTAATAATCCACCTATTATTCAATAAAATGGCTTTTATAAATAAGCCTTACATTGATGGTGGTAATACTAGTAATATTTTTTCAAATGTTGGGTGTTCCAGGTTCGTGGGACTACTTCCCCATTCAGCCGAGCTATCTTGAAAGTTTCTTCTCGCAAAACCTCAATGACCTGATATGGTCCTTCCCAATTCAGGCCTAAACACCATCCTTGGGATCTTTATTTGCTAGAAATACCCTTCGGAGAACCAGGTCGCCCAATCCAAATCTACGCGTCTTAACTTTAGAATTAAAATAGCGAGTGATGTTTTGTTCATAATGGGCGAGCTGTAACTGTGACTCTTCTCATTTTTCTTCAATAAGATCGAGGGATGTGTTAAGTAGTCCCTCATTCTGCTCTTGGTTGAATGTCCTTTGGCTATTAGAGGCTACCATGGCTTCAACTGGAAGGACGGCCTCGCTTCCAAAAGTTAGGGAAAAAGGAGTGTGTCTTGTGGAGGTTCTGTGAGAAGTTCGGTATGCCCAAAGTACTTGCAGGAGCTGTTCGGGCCATAATCCTTTGGCCTGATCTAAACTTTTCTTCAGGCTTGCCTTTAGGGTTTTGTCCACAGCCTCGACCTGTCCATTGGCCTGGGAATATGCTACTGAGGAGAAACTCTTAATAATGTTGTATTTTTCACAGAAGTCCGTGAAGCAATCACTGTCAAACTGTGTCCCATTGTCTGACACGATCTTTTTGGGCAGCCCAAACTGACATATAATACTCTTTACCACATAGTCTAGGAATCTTTTTGAAGTTATGGTTGTCAGAGGTTCAGCTTCTACCCACTTCGTGAATTAGTCGATCGCCACCACTGCGTAACAAACTCCTCCGTTTCCCATAAGTAGGGATCCAATTAGGTCAATTCCCATACCATGAATGGCCACGAGGATAAGATCATCGTTACCTCGACTGGAGCAGCTCAGGCAACTATGGCGAAACGCTGGCATTTTTCGCACTTCTGAACTTACGAGATTGAGTCTTTTGTTAAAGTGGGCCAAAAATAGCCCTGCCTCAATATTTTCAGTGCTAGGTTTTGCCCCCCCCCCCCTCCCTCCCATCATGATCTTCGTGCACTTCTTGCAAAATGGTTTTAGCTTCCTCAGGCAGAACACATCGTAGGAGAGGCAATGAATGACCATGTCGGTACAATGTCCCATCCACTATCACATACCTCAGAACTTGATATATTATTTTTCTTTCATCCTTCCTATCCTCAGGTAGCCTTCCTATTGTGAGGTATTCCATTATGGGAGTCATCCAGGTCAGTCTTGTGTTGATCATTTCGACTTCTACCATTTCTATAACACTCGGATTCTCCAAGAAGTCCACTGGTACTGCATTCAATGTCTCATCTTCTTTGGTGGTGGCAAGCCTTTCCAAAGCATCAACATTAGAGTTCTACTCGCAAGGTATCTATTCAACAGTACTGTACTCAAATTCGGATAGCTCTCCCTTCACCTTATCTAGGTAGGCTGCCATCTTGGTACCTCGAGCTTGATATTCTCCCACCACCTGATTAATCATGAGTTGAGAATCACTATAGCATTGGAAGACTTTTTCCTTGAGCACCCTTGCCACTCTCAGCCCAGCTAGTAAAGCCTCATATTCAGCTTCATTGTTGGATGCTTCGAATCTGAATCTCAGAGCTGTATAGAGTCGATGCCTTTCCGGGGAGACTAAGATGATCCTTGCTCCAGATCCGTTCTCGTTCGATGATCCATCCACGAAGATTTTTCATAATTCCTGCACTGGTTCCTTCAAGAGCTCCTCCTGAAATCTAGTGCATTTAGCCACAAAATCTGCAAGGACCTGACTTTTGATTGAGGTCTATGGCACGTACAATATCTCAAACTGGCTAAGTTCGATATCCCATTTTAACTGACGTCCCGACATTTCAGGATTTTGGAACACCTGCCATAAAGGATGGTCGGTCATGACGTTTATTGAATGGGACTGAAAATATGGCCGGAGCTTCCTGGAAGCCAATATCGGACAGAATACCAGCTTCTCTATCAGTGGGTATCGTGACTCAGCTCTGAGAAGTCTCTTGCTTATATAATATACTGGTTTTTTAGCACAGTCTTATTGTCAGACTAAAACGGCACTGACTCCATTTTCTGTTACAGCCAAATAAAGGAACAGAGGTTCTCCAGACATAGGCTTAGATAACACTGGGGGCTCAACCATGTGCATTTTTAGGTCGAGTAATGCCTGTTGGCATTCCTCAATCCATTCAAATTTCTTGGTTCCCCTGAGCAAGTTGTAAAATGGTAGGCACTTGTCAATAGATTTTGAAATAAAACGATTCAAAGCTGCCACATTTCCAGTCAACCTTTGAACTTCTTTACGTGACCTGGGTGAGGGCATTTCTACCAATGACCTGATTTTCCCGGGATCTGTCTCTATTCCCCTCATGTTGACTATGAAACCAAGATATTTTCCTGACGCCACTCCGAATGTACACTTTTGAGGATTCAGCTTCATGTCATACATTCTTAAGATATCAAAACATTCTTTCAGATCGGATACATGGTTATCGGTAGTCTTAGATTTTATAAGCATATCATCGACATACACTTCCATATTTCTCCCGATCTGATTAGCGAACATTTTGTTGACTAAATGTTGATATCTAGCTTTGGCATTCTTCAGCCCAAAGGGCATGACTTTATAACAATATACATAATTTGGGGTCATGAAGCTAGCATGTTCCTAGTCCGCAGGATTCATCGCGATCTGGTTATATCCAGAATACGCATCCATGAAGGACGTGAGCTCATGACCTGTTGTGGCATCTACCAACTGATCAATCCTTGGTAGTGGAAAGCATTCTTTGGGACAAGCTTTGTTCAGGTCGGAGAAGTAGATACAGGTCCTCCATTTCTTGTTTGGCTTTGGGACCAGAACGGGATTGGCACCCAGATCGGGTATTTTGCTTCACGAATAAACTCGCACTTTAATAGTTGAGCTACTTCTTCCTCAAGAGCTTCAGCTCAGACTGTTCCCAAGCATCTCCATTTTTGGGATTTTGCTACCACATTCTTGTCCACATTTAGAGTGTCCACGATTACACTCGGGCTTATTCCCACCATGTCTTCATGTGACTTGGCAAAAACGTCTAGGTTTTCTGGTAAGAAATTTATCAGCTACTTCTTCCTTTTATCTTTTAGACTCTTCCTAATCTTTTCGACTCTTGAAGCTTCATTGGGGTCAATATTTATCTCCTCGAGCTTCTCTATAGTCTGGAGCTCTGACCTGTGTTCGCCTATCTGTGGGTAAATGTCATCATGTTGGGCGTCGTTACTATCCTCATTTTTCTAAGGTTCTTCCATCCCACAAGTAACTTCTACTTCCCGAGATTCCTAGCCTCCATCATTTATGACAATAGCTTGCTGCCTGGGTTGTGATTTTCCCTTCATAGAAATGCTATAGCATTCTCTAGCAACGAGCTAATCACCTCTGATAGTGAATATTCCCATAGCTGAGGGGAATTTTATTGCTAGGTGGCCGATAGAGGTTATGGCTTCAAATTCCATCAATATAGGTCGCCCCAAAATTGCATTGTATGCGGCTGGACAGTCGATTACCACGAACTCATGTAACTTGGAGACAATTCGTGAGCCTTCTCCCAATGTTAGCATCCTCCCGATGGCTGCTGACCCTTCGCCACAAAATCCCTACAGAGTAATCGAGGTCGCCTTCAATTATATTATAGACAAACCCATTATTCCAAGGTGGACCTAAAAAGTAGATTCACAGAACTCCCGTTATCTACTAGTGTCCTCCAGACCCTTTGGTTGGCGCACTGAACGATTATGACCAAGGGATCGTTATGTGGGAATTGGATGTGGCTAGCATCCTCTTCTGTAAAAATGATTTGTTGATTTTCCAATAGATGTTGTTTCGCTAACCGTTGTTCTAGGACGAACTCCACTCCATTATGGGATTTTAGTTCGTTAATGTACCTCTTCTAGGCCCCTCTGCTCGTGCTTGCCAGATGAGGTCCTCCTGAGATGGTGGCTATATCTCCCCCTATTATCGAAGGAGGATTGTCCTAATTTTCCTGAACTCTGGTTTCACTTACTGGAGCTTCGAGAGCTGACAGAGGGTTTGGTCCAGCGGGCTGATTAGGGACCACCCAATTTTGGGCGTACTGGGCCAAAGGTCCCGCTCTAATGAGAGTTTCAATCTCATCCTTCAGTTGTCGACAGTCATCAGTGTTATGACCAATATCATTATGAAATTAACAGAACTTCAAAGGATCTCTCTTCGCTCTTTGGTTTTTCAATGGTTCTGGCTTCTTCCATAAAAGGCGAGTAGAATTTTCCAGGAAGATGCGCTCCCTAGTATCCGTGAGGTCAGTATATGTGGCATAAACATGCTTGAATTTCTCCCCAAACTTGTTTTTCTTTGTTCCACTCTGGTCTCCCTCACCATTCCATTCCTCTTGTTACTCCCCCCTTGGTTATTCTGGGTAACGATTTAAGTCGTAACTGCAACATTCGTTATCGCTCCAACGTGCTGGACAGGGATCTGGCTGGTTGCTATGATGGAAGCTCGTGCCTCTTCCAGGTTAATCCATCTTTGAGCTTGTGCCAAGAACTCGTCCACACTATTTACTCCTTTTCTCTATAATTCTTGCCACAGGTCTCCACAACAAGGATTCCTGTCCTCATTGCCATGAGCTTGGAGCTGTCATCAACATCCCTAGCTCGTGCAGCGACATTGGTAAATCTACTTAGATATACCTTCAATATTTCGTCATGTTGCTGCTTTACATTGGCTAATGAATCAGCCTTAACCCAAGCTGTCTGGGAAGCCCGAAATGCTTTTTTTTTTAGACAAAAGAAAACTTTTTTCGCGAACTTATAGAATGCCTCTTGTATTGCTTAAACCACTGTCTGGCTGGCCCGACCAAAGTTGAAGGGAACAAAATGCACCTTAGATAGAATCCAACATTGTGGGCCTTCATCATGGTATTAAACATCCTGAGTTGTTCTGACGGATCTCCATCTCCATCAAACATTGACAACTGTGGCATATCAAAGCCTATCAGATATGTGGCTGCCGCAATATTTAGAACGAAAGGCTCGAGCTCATCCTCTGGGTCACAATTGTCTTTATCTTTTCCTGATAAAAGCCTCTTCATTTGCTCTTCCATCAGAGCAAGCCTCTCGAGAGTTTTTTCTCTGGTCCCTAGGTTATCTGGGAGCTATTCAATAGCTCTCATCCTATCATACACGTTTGATGGGTTATTTTCCCTCCAAGCTCGAGCTTGGTTTGGTGGGGCATTCCCAATATCACGTACTATGGAAGGACCTCCCTCTTGCCGAGTATAACTAACATCTTCATTCAAAGCTTGATTTCTTCTTTGCGAATTGAGACGATCACACAAATCAGGTTGTGAATCATACCAAGGTATTTGTCCCGAACTCAACTTATTTCTCAGATCTTCCTCGGACCAGCAACTTCGACGACTTTCGGTCCAGTAACTCCCGTTTGTGAAGCTTGCAGCTCATGGTTGGGGCCGAGGATCTGGGTTTTCAACACGTGTCCATGGGATGTAGGTATTGGAAGATGGAGGAGGATTTCTCCTGCTGTCTCCATAAGCTGGAATGTCCCGTGTAGGATGAGGTGGCATCATATGTCTTATAGGTGACGGGGGATGCCTTATTGGCGAGGCAATCCTTGTCCCATCAGGGCTAACTAAATTAGCCTGTCTTTGTTCTACCACATTATTTCTACCTCTTTGTGCTTGACAAACCGATCGTGACGTAGGAGGGTTTGCTGGAACATTCTGTCTCTATGAGCCTATCCCAACCCCTCCTCGTGGGTTTCCATGGGCATTCTTAGGTGCTTGTGAAGGAGGCACCGAACTTGGGGTTACAGTTCAAACCGATCAACTGATATGTTGACGACCCCTATGAGGGCCACTGGGATAAGCATTCTAGCAGTCTCGCCCTATTGGCACAGAACTTGGGGTGGCAGTTCTGACTGAACGACTTGGTTTGGATTATTTATTTCTGTGGGACTTGTGAGACCCACTTTGGCCCTTTCCGACATTAACGTCGGTTGGGAATGGGGGTAACCGAGCCAAAACCTCCTCAATTTGTATGTTTGCCTTAGCGAGATGGCTTCTTAACTGCATATTTTCCATCTCAACGATAGTTAAGTAGTCTGGGTTTGGATTTGGTGACAATGACGCCGAACTCCCAGTGTCTCCATGACCAGCTGGATGTTTTCCCGGACGTTGCTAGACTTGAGGGACATGCTCGTTTGGAACAGCGGTATGATGGGCATCCTGCCCACTAGGCTGTGCTCTTTCAATGTCGTGCATTGAGACAGTGAGAACCATGATGAAATTCAAGTGGGATTTTGATGAAGCACTAATTTCCCTCTCAATGAAAGCACCAAACTGTTGACGCGATTTTTCGTCTACAGTGTATTAAGAAATAAAAAGGTAGATTAGTGCTTAGTAGTAAACCATAATGAAAAATAAAATGAATTGACAAGAACACAAATCTGTTACGTGGTTCAGTAGTTAAAATCCACCTAGTCAACGAATCTATATTATTGTTGCTTTTCTCTTTATTTTGGAAGAGTTTCAGTATTACAAAATAATGGTCCCCTTCCGTGTCCTACATTCCCAGTATTTATAAGGGAATTCCATAGACAGTTTGGGTAACCGCATGAGTCAATCATGCATATACATATTTATAATGGGATATGATTTGATCATACAATAAATGTTCCCCTAATATCTGGGGCATTAAATATGAAAGCCTGGTCATAAATAAACGTATAAGAGGACCCGAGTCTTTGGGGATCCACGGATGTGCAATGTATTATAATTACCATGAGCTGAATCTCTCCTCCAAGCTTGTACTTCGATTGTCGTTTGAATATTATGAGCTCGCGCTTCACAACCTTCGTGTCTGTAGCTCCAGTTAAACCCAAGAAGCCGAATACCACACGTGTCCTCATTAAACTAGAGTTGTCTATGTGAATTATAAGTAGATATCATTTCCTTGGTTATTTCTCCATATATTTATTTGCTAGCTATACCCGAGCTGAGTGAATGAACTCCTGCTAAAATTAGTGTACAACAAAGAGCTTCAAACACTTTTTGGGACTAGAGGTCGATCGTACAGAAGAAGGCTTGCTTCTTTGTCAACAGAAGTATGCAAGAGACCTACTAGAGAGGTTTGGGATGCTTGACTGTAAACCAATCTCAACACCAATGGAGCCAAATGGGAAAATGTGTGCATATGAAGGAAAAGATTTGGAGGATGCATCCATGTATCGATGGATAGTAGGTAGTCTAATCTGCTTGACCTTAACCTGCCCTGATATTTCCTATGTAGTTGTTGTGATGAGTTGATACATGGAAAATCCAAGGAAGTCTCATTCAGAAGTTGTTTGACGGATACTCATATATATAAAAGGTACAATAGACTATGGTCTTGTTTACAAGAAGGGTAAAAATTGCAAGCTAGTAGGCTGTTATAACGCTGACTATGCAGGGGATCACAGTAATCGTAGATCAACTATGGGGTATATGCTTATGCTTGGATCTACAACGATTTCTTAGTGTAGTAAGAGACAACCGACAGTGTCTTAGTCAACAACAGAAGCAGAATATTGAGCAGCAGCAATGGAAGCTCAAGAGAGTACATGGATGATATAGCTAATGAATGATTTGCACTAAATAATAGATTATGCGATTTCATTGTACTGTGACAATCAATCAGTAATTCATTTGGCACAAAACCCAATCTTTCATGCAATGCCTAAACACGTGGAAGTGCACTATCATTTTCTTCGAGAGAAAGTTTTGCATGATGAGATTTCAATGAGACAAATGAAGATAGCTGAGCAAGTTGCAGACTTGTTCAGAAAAAGCTGGAGTATCGGAAAGTTTGAAAACTTTCACCGTCAACTTGGAGTAGTTCAAAGAATGGTAGCTATTATTGAGAGGGAGTGTTAAAATTAATATTAGCTCCTAAATGAAAACTAAATCTAAATTAAGTATATATAGTGTATGGATATAATTAATTAGCCTATTTAAGATATGTGGTTTGTATTTCACTTGGGTTATTATAAATACCCATTACTTTACATCTTAAAATATATCGAGAATATAAAAATCAATAATACAATTTGTCTTATATATACATATATGTCGTAGTCTTGTTGTTGAGAGTTATCTTATGATATTCTCAATTAAATAAAGTTTTGTGCTGTGTCTCCACTTCTGTGTGAATTTCTTCTTTACGATAGAAAATTTAGAATTATATATTATGAATTTTCTTCAACAATTTAAAGAAGTACAAATAGAACAAAACCAAAACAAAAAAAGAAGGGAGAAGATTGATCGAAAGTATAAAGAATGAAGCCAAAAAAATGGTTGATAAACAATCCTAGAGATATATGGTAGGTTATTTACAATTTAGAGTATGGGAAATTGAAGTTCAAAAAGCGGTTTGGACTCAATCCAATTGAAGGCATAATTGAAGCTTCAAAGAAGGTAAAAAAAATGCAGAAAGATATGAATTAATGTTATAGTATTGTAGCTTAGTGAAAGATCCAGAGAGTCGATGAGAGTTCAGCCAAATTAACGCAATGAAGAATTGATGGAAAGGGTCAGTGGATAATAATTCTCGCACTTGAAAAAGTTGCGATAGGCAACAAGAGATGTAGAGAGATCAATGACAATTTGATAAATCAATACCAGAAGATTGCCAAGGGTGTTTGAGGAGATCAACAAACTGGACAAGAAAAAACAAGCATTTCCAAGAAAAAGTAAATAAACTTACAGCAAAAACAGTGACTAGTATTGACAACAAGTAAACTTCTCAATGAATAATTGACAATAAGAGTTGAGAAAGATAGAGAGAATGATAAGATCAGGCGGGCAAGTAACAACAAAATTTAAATTCAAGAAAATTAGTTGTTATAAATATTCACTACTACACATGAGATTTGTCCAAGCTCAAAGAGTTAAACGGATAATTATCACAAAGTATTATAAAACATGAAAGAAGGGGAGAAAAGTCAGGGAAGCAAGAAACAAACAACTTTCTATTCATGAGGATCGATCACCCCCCTCTAAAGCAACAATTCTTTCACTAGCCTCAAGAAAAGCATCTTCAAGCCTCTGAAGTCTTTTGTCCCAAATTGACAAAAAGAGATGGAAGCAAAGCTCTAGTACTTTGCTTGAAGGTCGACAAGGGCTCTTTCTTATTTCTTAGTTGGAGCTACTGAGCCTCTTGGAGAAGCATGGAAAACTCGAGCCCTCGCTCAGATTCAATAGCCCTTGCCACGACAAATACGAGCGAAATCTTAATAATAGTGGAAGGGGAATTCAGATTTCACCAGTTCATCTCTTAAAGCCACCTCTCTCAACAAGGAAACATCGAGTTCCTCTCAAAGGAAGAGAATGGAAGTTAGCTCTTGCTCGATACTGAAAAAGGGACGAAAAATCTATTTCCATATCAAAGCCTGATGAAGAGGATAAATCGAAATAACAAAATACATAATAAAGAAAAAATTTATAAGACATTTTACCTAAGAAGATGACCTTTCAGTAGTTTTTGTACTTGATGTAACATCACTCGTTCTACCAGTAACCGCAAGGGGCCAAGGGAATGAGGTGCTCAACAACTCTACAAAGGCTGGATCAGGTGTATTAGAGGATAAAGTCGCAACACGTAGTTTTATTTTTTCTATGGGTTGATAACTCTCCTAAGGCTTGATCAGATATAGTAGAGGACAAAGGCGCAACAAACAATTTTCTTTTTCTATCAGTAGGTTTAGAAGAGAAGTAGAAGAAAGGGTGGTTTGAAGCTTTAGAAATTTCTACCATTAAAATGTATTTCTGTATGAACGATTACTATGAATTAATAAAGATAATAAGTTTTTTCACTCATTTTTGTATTTAATTATATATGTCATTTATCACAAATATTCAACATTATTGGTGTGATCTTGAATTAATAATATGTATATTGATATATAAATATATATATACAAGAGGATTTAATTCAAGATAATAATATAAAATTATCCTTATTTGCTAAATAAAGTAAGAGTTTTATTTATTAAAAATTATGAGTACAAATTAACTTATGTTTAAGGTAGAACAGTTTATCCAAGTTGTTACATGTAGCGACATAAAGAGATAGTGGTGTCATATACAATATAGATTATGCAGGACTGGGACGTGATGAAAGTAAGAACTTCTCACAATCTTCATTAAAATAAAGAAATTTGAGACTCGACCACAATCCTGAAGTGAGTAATGGACTTCTATTTGTGCTTATATGACTTTTGACTTATTGGATAAGGCTCAATATTCCAATGACCGAATTCCTGATATATTGGAGTCATAGAACTACAAGTGGGTATGAACATACTTCATAGATATGAAATTTTCTCTTACTTAAATGGAAGAAGATTAGTTGTTCCTTTTAGTGTTGATTCAAGGCTTGAACATAGAGTACTCAATTTCTGATAGAGAACATAAATTTCATTTTGTAGTTAGATTTATAGAATAATGTTCAATAGATGATCAATGGAACTAATTGATGAAGACAAAGTTAGAGAGGTTAACAGACATTAAGACCTAGCTCTAAATATGAACAACTAACAGAGGGTCATAACTCATCCAATGACTAAATCAAAGGACGATTTTAAAATTATAATCAATGGATGACTTTATAATTATAGCTTCTAATAATATAAGACTTTAGTTTTGAGAGTTGAACTATGAATTTCTAGTGGAATAATTCATAGTTGATAAATTAATTAATTGAACTAAGAGTTAGTTAAATTAATTAAATTATTAGAGCTTAGAATTGCGGGTTCATACTGTCCTCATACTAGCTCGATAACACAGAGGTAGAATTTTGGTATTAAAATGAAATAATTGATAATAATAAAGTATTATTTTTATCTCACAAAATAATATTATTTATGAAATAATATTTAATGGAAAATAAAATTATATTGATAATTTTGTGAAATTAATTTTTATTGAAAATTAATTTGATCATAATTAATTTTGTGGTGTGATTGTACACAATATAAAATAATATGATAAAGGCCCAACAAAGAGCATTTTATAAAGATAAAATACTGCAGGGCCCAAAGCTTTGCAGCTCGCAATCCAAATAAATTGTGGTCCATGTATAAGCCCAATGAGATTTGGGCTAGAACTTCTCTTTTGTTGTTCTATATATAGATTATAACACCAATGAGGGAAAAAGAAGCTACACGTTATTTTACCAACAGTGAAAAGTAGACAACTTTGGTTCTCTCTATTTTGTGAGAAGAACACTATTTCATGTGTTGAGATTTAAAAGTGTGTTCTTGTGTATCTTACCAAATAACATAGACATCTTCCTATCTCATTCTCTTTGTACGAGTCATGGTATGGAAGATGGGTTGTTAGGAGGCGAAGACGTTATTTAATCTACACATGTTCCACATCTAGAATAGGTATTTGCAGTTTTCTATTTTATTCAAATTCATTTTGCATGAGAAAGATCTTATTCTAGTGATGGTTCCTAGAGTGATTCATTGTCACACTTCAATAATTGTTATTATTGCATATAAATGTTATCCCATGCTTTCGCTGTCAATCACAAGATCAAAAGCTGATAGGAACTCTAATTATAAGAGGCATCAAGAAGTACATAGATTTGATGTGCATTGATGAAACAAAAAGATGTCGATGTTTTAAATTCTAATAGAAAATAAAATTATTAAATCACAGAAACGTGTTCCTTAATTGATAGTTGGCAGTATTCAAATAAGGAACATGGGAAATTGTGAGAACCAAAATATTGTACATGTATTTATATAATTTAAATTCAACACTTTATTGATATATTATATATATGATCAAATACTAACATTAAGTAGGGAAATCGTGCGAGTCATTAAGGGTTTGGGGCATAAGGTGTCTGACTCCTTGAGTATCAAGTGAGCTTATGCCAAAGGATCGAGAATCTTAGTTGGATCATCCGAGCATTGTAACTATAGGATTCGAAGCAAAATAAGGCTCATGAAAGAAGTCATTTAAACTCATGAATTTGCCACCTAAGGCAAGGTGACGTGGACCAATCAAAATAAGCATTTCTATAATCTTTAACTGACTTATTTATCCATAAATAGCACCCAATGGGACCTGAAAAAGATACCTTGGATTCTTTGGTCACTTTTAACACTTTACTTGTGTGATTTTGAGAGGATCATTACTGACTTGAGCGTCAGAGTGCCTTCTTGTAGGTACCCCCATGAGGGTTTTTTTCTCAATTTCTAAAAGACTTGGTTGACATCTCTATGGTTTTCATTGTAGACCCATCCAAGTACAATCAATCCTCAATCATACTTTGACGATTCACGGATTAATTGTGCTTGTGAACTTTATGGGTCTATCATGAGGCACACGATCCTAGAGTGTTAAAGCTTGGACAACCAAGTCCACGCCATGATGAGAATGGGTTCGTTGACCTAATACATAGAGAAGAATAACACAAAGAATAAAGATCCAAAACCATAGACTTCGGGAACACATGTCGCAACATCAGGGTTTGGAGGAGGGCAGACCTTGAAAATGGTTCCAATGATCCATGGATCAGTTGAACATATCATTGCTCAAGAAAATCAAACTAGATAAGAGAAAAGAATGGAGGAAAGAGTCAAGAGGTATCAAGCTCTCAAAAATGAAATGAATTATATCTCTCTGGAAGATAAATTTTTGTCTACTCCTCCCATCATCTTCACCAAAGTTGCCCTACTGAAAGTAGATATTTCTCATTAATACCCTATGGTGCTTAAATTGTAGGTTTCTAACTATCAACTAGGTCAGGACTTAATAGAAGGAACTAGTGGTGGAGAGGTGATGTTTTGGGAAGTCTACCAAAGCATGGGTCTGGATCCTAAACTATTAAGGCCATCCACTATCCCAATGTTGACATTCGAAAGTGGTTGGGTCTACCCCAAGTGAGTTGTGCAATTAACATTGGTGGCAACAGTCGAGCTTTTGATATTGATTTTGTGGCGATAGACTCTGTGTTTGGATACAACAATATTATGGGGTCGTAGTTTCATACATAAAATGTTAGGAGTAATTTCAACAATCCACCAAGTGATGCGCTACAAATCACTTGATAGAACACATGCCATAGACATATGCGACTATCAAAAACTGACCCATTGTTGAAATGTTGTGCAATGTTGAAACTGACCCATTGTTGAAATGTTGAAACTGACCCATTGTTGAAATGTTGTGCAATGTTGAATCTGATCCATTCCATTCACAAATAGATTGATGTAGATAAACACTACAAAAAAAGGACTTTATTGCCACAACATTTATCGTCGTTGTATGCAGTCGAAATCAACAAAAAAGTCATTTTTTTAATATATTTTAAAATAAATAAGCTACAGCGACGACATGCCATCGTTGTAGGGTCATCGACAACACACGATTAGGCCCTCCAAATTCATGGTACCATACAGCGACAACATGGGAACCAGGAATTTGGAGGGAACAAGAAGCAAGAATTGACTCTACGGCAATGACTAGTCAACAACATAGAGTCCTCAAAAAAAAAAGTGGGAAATATCTTGTGTTGTCGCTATAGCATACGGAGAGAACTTGATCGCCAAAAGTTTGTTGTCAATTTTCACTCCCTATAGCAACAACATGTCGTCGCTATAGAGACCCATTTATTCCAATGAGTAGATGAAATTTTAGTTTAGAGCAACGACATGTCGTTGCTATAGGGTCTAAAAAATACAGAGGGAAGTGGACCACCAAAAATTTCAGTCGAAATTTCACTGGCTATGGTTGGCGTCGACATGTCATCGCTATAGAATGGAAGCGTAGTAAACGAAAGAATTTGTGTACCATTCCCCATTACAAGAAAAAATGTTTTTAATAAGACCAAAAATGTGTTATCAAAACAGACCATAACACTTTTTTATGTGATAAGACAGACTATATTATCGTAGGTTAGAGTACTTTACATAACACTTTATCATTGTTATACAGATGTGTTATTATACTGTCAACGATAGCACACTTTCTGTGTTACCTTATAGCTTAAGGGGACAACACCAATACCCACTCGATTGGACAAAACAAGATCTGCGTTGACATCCATGAGGCAATTCAAGTAAACAACAGGGTTATTTTAATAAATAGATAAGTGTTTAATTATATTATTTATAGTCGATTATATAACACATTTCAATACTTATAAATTTTTGTTATACTACACTTTAATATAACACATTTTTTGTGTTATATAATGGTGTTTGCATAACAAAATTCTTTACTTATAAAAAGTGTTATTGTAATAGATATTATAGCACATTTTTCATATTATTTTAATGTTTAGATATTTAAATTCTCATTATATATTCATTTATATAACACTAATTTATTCTATTATATTTTTATTTTTTATTTATATAATTAAAATTAGCTTTCTAATATATACTAGCATCATCAAATGAACTTGATTTTCAGTTAAAAAAAAGTAAAAACATTCAACATTGTATTAACAATCCACAAATTAGTTTAAAACATTCAACACTGTCATCAACAACAAAATGTTCTTTAAGTATTCAAGTAGTCTTAAATATTCAACATATTGAAAAGTTACTACTTTCAGCACAAAATATACTACAGCTGCCCAGCACAAAGCCTTCAAAATTAAGTATCATTTTCTATTTTGCTTGTCACATCTGCAAAATAAACAAAGAAATATTTTATTGTTATTATCTAGCATCACAAATTACTTCAAGAAAAATGCTATGTAAATTATTTCCAAGAGAGGACACTACATACAAAATAATGAATTCACAACTACACCAAAGCAAACAAAGAAACCAAACACTAAATTATAAGACATTGGTTCTTTTTTTAGTATGAAAATGTACCTCTTGGAATAATTTTTTTAGAAGGCCATGCAACTGTGGAACCAACTGCTTCTTGTATTGTAAGCATCGCATTATTAGGAAGAAATAAGTAAGATTCTGGTACAATATCAGCATCAACCCATACTCGCATAAAGTCTGGTCCAAGAGGCTTTCCTTGTACAGTTAACTTTGGATCACTAGAATCCCAACGACCTTCAGCAACAATTCCATTTGCCCAGTCAAGCAAGTAGCAAGCATTCTTCGTTTCTGTAAAGTTATGTTTTTTTCTAGTGTGATACTCTACCAAATTGATTTTGAGGACAATATATTAGATTTTGTATTTGTTCTTCTAAAATGAATCATTAAAACAATAACAACTTTGATAATTTACCTTAGGGGAATGAATATTGTTTGACTGCGATACATTGCGAGACTATCCTTCGCTTGGTGTCGCTTTACCATCAACCTAAATATAAAACCAAGATAACTTTCATTGGAAGAAAAGAAAACTAAGGTTTATAAGTGCAAGATATAATTACCACCAAGTTTTCTTTAAGTAGATTCATCATTTCAGTCATTTTGAGCTTCATATTCTGTTGCTCTTCTTCTAACTTGGAGATCTTGCTATTACACATATTAACAGCAGTTAGCTTCGACCTTGTTACGCCTCTTCCGTGTCCGATTAAACGACCAGATTTTGGGTTACCAAACAATTTTGTCAAGGCATCCTCATCAGCGTTGTCTGTAGTTCCAGATTTTGGGTCTTCAAGGAGAATCTCATTCAATGAACCCTACACATAAATTAGTATAACTAATGTATGCATTATGGAAAATAAATATAAAATCACAAAAATTAAATGACTAATACTCACAAAAATATCAGATGCCGTTGGATTTACAGGTTCATCATTCTTCTTGGTATGGCCTCTCTGAAAACCATCGATTCTAGATATTTTAACATCCTCGTTTTCTTTTTTCTACACAATACAACAATAGAGATGATAAAATAGAGACTACAATAATGGAAGCAAAAATACAAACAGTAAAAAACTTAATTATTACCATATCATCGATTGTTCGAGCATATCCTCTTCGACTTAAGGTGTGTGGAACAACTTTCTTTCTTCTCTCTTCGTATTTGGCCCTTATATCCTATTTAATAAATAAGTAAAAGAGGCATAACAGTATTTAATTTAACACCAACAGAGATAAAAGAGGCAGCAACATCACTTCTTACATCATATTTCTTACCAAATGTTCTTTACTAATTTTTTGGGCAACAAATGCTCTCCATTCTACATCACTTTTTATGCAATCCGGATTTAAGGCTAGTAGTTCACTCTCATATTTTGCATTGATAATATCCTTTACAAGTCTAAATTTCCCAGATCTCCATAGTTCTGCCATCATTTCAAAGCACATCTTTTTTGCCAATCATCATGTAAGTCATATTGTGCCTACAATAAAATATAGAATAATATATTATATGTTTAAGTGTAGAGCTGAATATATAAAAAAAAAATACAGTCATACAACTTGAAATTCTACCTGAATAGATGCCCAAAGAACATCTCTCATGAGTGGTGAAACTTTCCTCCAATCTGAAATAGTGTAAGGAACAACCTCTCGCACAAGAGCGCCCACAAAAGAAGAAAATTGCACTGAGTTAGTACCAACTGGTTGCCCTTTTTAATTCCAATTTATTATCCTTAAGTCATTGTTCCTTTTGGTAAGATTTGCCAATAGAGTTTTTCCCCTTGTCTTCTTGGCTAAGTTCATTACATTCGCATCTACATCTTGAGGTATTTCTTCAATCTCAGTTTGATTTCCCTCATCAGCTATTTTTTGTAATCTAACAGATTTTCTAAGAGGTTGTTCAAGTTATACCTTAACCACTTCTTCAAATTCTGCAGCAACCCCTTTTTCAAATTCTACAGCAGCAACTTCTTCACATTCTGCACAAACCCTTTCCTCATCAGCTATCTCTTCATGTTCCTCTCTTACCCCTTTTTCACAAACACTATCAACTACCTTATCTACTTCATAATTAAGAGATCTTCTAGTTTTTGAACTTCCAAGTGACATCTCCATGTCTTCCACATCATCATTTGGATCTGGCTCTGTATTATAGACCATACGACGAGTTGCTGCTCTAGTACTAAGAGCAGGTGGTGAATCAATTACACTCTAACAGGTGCAGAAAACCTACGAAGAGCACTCTTTTTCTTTAAAACAGGGTTTCCAAGCAACGTATCATCCCAATCAACTTGAGTCTTC
Organism: Humulus lupulus; assembly: GCF_963169125.1. Classification (NCBI taxonomy): domain Eukaryota; kingdom Viridiplantae; phylum Streptophyta; class Magnoliopsida; order Rosales; family Cannabaceae; genus Humulus; species Humulus lupulus. The sequence continues at coordinate 250,467,974 of NC_084802.1, read as the reverse complement.
AATGATGCTTTTTGCTTTTTGGCCACAAAATTGCATAAAGCACCTGGACGAAGGTATTTTTTTGGAGATCTTCGTAATGTACTCATTTTTCAAGTTGAAATTGCTGCTATATAAAAAGAAAGACAACATAAGAATATAAATCAGAAATGGAGATCACCAAAGAGTAATAAACATACACCAAAACGATAAAACTAGAATTGATTCATTCAAAGTAAAATAAAATCATAAAGTACACCATAGAGAGTAATAAAACCAGATTTGTTTCATTCAACAAGAGAGTAATAATACACCAAAATTACTTACAAAAAGTGTAAGCAGATTTGTTTCATTCAAAGTACATAAGAAACAACAGAAAACTCAATTTTCTTCATTGGATTCAAGTCCAAAACACCCTCTATTTGAATCCTTTAAAGCTATATACCAATTACTTGACTCATTCTCCCTTGCATAAAAATCTTTTTATCCCTAATGGATCGAGCTTGTCCTATATTAAAATTTACAAGCATATAGAACTTCGACTTCTTAACACCCATTCGAATATTCACCCAATCGCACTAAAACAATGGCACCTTAAAAGTACGATAATCAAGAATAATTATATCCTTGATAACACCAAAATACTCTTCTCACTGTCATGTGATTCCAAGTATACACCGCTGTTTTGAGTTGTTTTTTCAGCTTTTTTTTTATGGAATCGAATTCCATTAATCATGTACCCATTATAGGAAGTGACACCGCAACTTGGACCTTCAGCCAATTGAGCTAACATGTCATCTACTTTTTTCAAGTTAGAAATTTGGAAATAAAAATAATTTTGTAAGAAATTTGTACACTAAAACAAAACGTAAACTTTTATCTTGGCAATAGAATACAACCTTTTCATAAAACCATAACGGGAACCCATCAGAATGTCGATTCTACAACAAAGTTTGATTGTTATTCATATTTGAGTGCCTTTCTTTCAGCTCATCAATATGGACATTGAGAAATGGTTCTACAATATCTGAGTTAAACAACACATACTGATGCGCTACTGCCAAGTTCAATCGGTCAAGCTCAAAGCACTCTACTGCTGATAGTGGATTTTCTTCTAGTAATGTACTATCTTGATTATCATTTTGCTTTAAAAAGGTTTCACAAAAGCGTACACATTCAACAGCAAGATAGCGATTTGCAATACATCCTTCTGGCCGTGCAGAATTTGCTATAAATCCTTTCAATACATTCATATATCTCTCAAAATGGTACATCCATTGAAATTGCACCGGACCACAAAGTCTAACTTCTCGTGCTAAATGAACAACCAAGTGAATCATTGGATCAAAGAAAGAAGGAGGGAAATATTCTTCTAGTTTATAAAGAATTTCAAAGGCTTCTACTTCCAATTTCATAATTTCCTCCTTATCAACCACACGCTGACACAATCCATGGAAAAACTTAGAGAGCCAAAGAATTGTCTCTCTACAACCTTCTTCCATTAAACCTCTTATAGCAATAGCCAATAGTTGTTGCATAATCACATGACAATCATGAGACTTAAGTCTTGTCAGCTTATGTTTCTTCACATCTACACAGTTTCTAATGTTAGAGCTATATCCATAAGGCAATTTCAAGTTAAGTAACCTCTCACAAAACAACTTCTTATCAGATTTTGATAAAGTGTAAGCTGCAGCAAGAAGACGAGTAACACCATTTTCTTCATACGGATGGGGATGAGGCATAATGCCCATCTCTGTCAAATCTAATCTCGAGTTGTAGTGATCTTTAGATTTTCCTTTGCAGTCAAGCAATGTGTTAAGTATGCTTTCACAAACATTCTTTTCAACATGCATAACCTCAAGGTTATGACAAACAACTAATATTTCCCAATAAGGCAGCCTAAAAAAAAATAGACTGCTTCTTCCAGATTTTTTCTGTGTCTATATCACGACTCCTCTTTTTTCCCTTTCCAAAGTCATTAGTCACTTTGCTTAACTGCTCAGCTACTTCAACACCTGTCAATATAATTGGACATTGTGGTGCTCTTTCCCTTGCCCTAGCTGTTGTATATTTCTTCTTTCTATAACGATGTTCTTGTGGTAGAAATCGAATATGATTGCAAAAGGACATCTTTTTTCTATGCTTCAACCAAACAACATTTGAGTGCTCGCCGCAAACAGGACAACCATACTTCCCTTTAGTCGCACATCCAGCTAAGTTTCCATAAGTTGAAAAATCATTTATGGTCCATAGCAACATGTCCCTTAAATTAAAAAACTTATTTGTAGAAATATCATATGTATAAACACCATTCCATAATTCTAGTAACTCATTTATTAAGGGCTCTAAGTAAACATCTATGTCATTCCCGAGTTGTTTAGGTCCAGGAATCAACATAGATAGAAAGGTAAATTCATCCTTCATGCACAACGCAGGTGGCAGATTATATACAACGTGCATTATAGGCCAACAATTATACGTAGAACTCATATTTTTGTAAGGATTGATCCCATCAGCAGCAAGTCCTAATCGAAGGTTGTTAGGTTCAAGTTTAAAATCTGGCCAACTCTCATAAACTGCATCCCAAGCCTCTTAATCTATCGGGTGCCGCATTTTCCCGTCTATTCTTTTATTGGTTGAATGCCATTTTAGGCTTAAATTCGTCTCTTCTTTTCTAAACATCCTTTGAAACCTTGGTATAATAGGAAAATATCTCAACAATTTTGCAGGCTGCCCTTGTAGAATCTCTTTTGTCTGTTCATTTTGCTTCCATCTGGGATATTGACAAGTGGGACATACTTGGGCATCAGCATTCTCTTTTGTATACAAACAACAATCGTTGACACAAGCATGGATATGCTTATAGCTCAGATCAAACATCTTTAGAAACTTTTTAACTGCATACATTGATGTTAGTAGGAGATTATCTTTCGACAACATTTCTTTGATCATCTCCAACATCTCACTAAACCCAACATCTAAGATTCCATGCTTTGTTTTTAGATTATACAGCCCAACAATAGACGAAATTTTTGTATACTTTGAACCACCTTCATACAATGGAGATTCAGCATCTGCTAATAGACTATGAAAATCTGCATCATTGTTATCGTCACCAAAAACATTGGCGTTACTTGAAAATACTCCCGCTGTCCGAAATAAATCATATTCAAAACTTGTTTTTGTCGTGCTGCTTTAAACTGGATCTTCCCCATGATGAGACCATGTTTTGTAAGATTGGTCCATGCCCCACAAAACTAAGTGTTCGACAACTTCGTCTGGAAGTTGATGTCTTAGATTGTGACATTTGTTGCATGGACAAAGTATCTTGGCTGGAAATCTGAGATTCGTCATGGCTGTCTTAACAAACTCCCTAGCTTTTTGCTCATATTCCACCATTGCTCTACAATTTTAGAGCATACTTCAATAATCTAGCACTGAAACTTAAACTTATACCCAAAATAATCTATATGATTTTGTTTACTAACCTGTTAAGATGGATCAAACTTTTATCCATCTCCATTATTATAAATGTCACCCAACTACCTTTTCATTTACTACGAAATTTTGAAATAGATTGTAGTTAGATTTCATCCATGCTATTGAAATTTAGAAATTTAGAAGTAGAATTTACTTATTAGGCGATAGGGTTTTTGTAAAGAATCTCATATTCTCATTTTAGTTAGGTTTGGTTCATTTGGCTCTTTTTTCTCTTTTAAGGGTTTCATTACTGGAGTGAATATGCTCAAGAAACAAGTTTTTCTTTTATTGATTTATCATTTCCCTCTTTGTATTTATAATAAATCTGATTATATGTTTTTCTAGAATCTGGGTTTGCATTCACAGAGTAGTATGTTCCTTCTCCCAGGTTTGCTTCTCATTGTTCATCTTCTCTTATCTTAAATAAATTCAATATCTTTTTTTCCTGATAGTGAATTGAATATCTTACCAAACACAAGATCGTATAAATACTGAAGTTTGTTTTGCTGTGTTTTCACTTGATATAGGATTTAGGCTGTCGTTTTTTTTTTTAGTACATAGAATGTATGCTCTTTCAACCTATTCTCTTTGAATATGAAAGCAAACTTTGATTTGGTGTTGGTGTTTTGCTCTCCGTTTCTGTGTTGTGTCTTATTTGTCAATTTTTTTGTTTTATTTGTTGTATTCGCCTTTACTATAAGTTTGTTAAGTTTGCTAGCTGCTTGTCAAACTTTTGGCCATTGTGTTTCCAAGGGTTCTGTAGTGACTTTACAAATTGGTTTAATTTCTACAATAGAGATTGAGTTCCCTGTGTTATAATATTTTTGAAAATGACCAAGAGTATATATATTAAGTATTGCAGCCTTTTTCGTGAAGTTTTTGGGATTTAATTGTTGCTCTGTCTGCCCTAATATTTATATCTACTATCTATAACTAAAATAGAGGGATTTGAGAAGTGAAAATCCAACAGCGTAAAAGACTTAATAATTTATCCCTTTGTGGATGGAGCTTATGATTCAACATTTGGAAAACCATTTTAATTTTCGGTCTTTACACTGGGTCATATTTTTTGGATTGTTTAAAATATCAAAAAGTATGAAAATGGATCAGCACATTGTTATCCTTTTTCGTAAAAAAATAAATAAATAAAAGCATATTGGAGAACTTTTTCTATGGTTGTCCTTTTATTAGTTTGCTGTGTCAAGGCATGAATCTCAAATAAAACAACACTAAACTCACACCCTAAGGGATTTGAATCAAGAAACTTACCCAAATGGATAGAATTTTTTTGAAATAAAGTGTGTGCTAACAAAATTTTTGTTGAAGGTTACAACTCTGACCAAGCTATGTTTTCTTAACCAACCTTACTCTGTTATGCTTGATCCTATCCTATCAAATAAGGGTGCTATTTTTAGTTTGCTATTATTGTTAGGCTTACTAAGTCATTGATAAAGTGTACATTGAACATATTTTAGACAAGCATTGACTGTTTTCTATGGATTCTAGATTAAAAAAAATCTTCTAAATTCTAGTAAAATCTTTTATTGATCATGCCATTATTTTGTGGAGAATCTTTTTTTGAGTTTACTTTTTTTTGTGATGGCTAAGAGGAGAGACCTTTATATTTCATTGTGAGTTATATTGCACTCATTTTAAATAAAAGTTGAAAAGGGAACATCCTCAATTATTAAGTTGATATTTAAATAATGAAAAAGAAAGTACAATGGTGTGGAGTATATACGTTGTAGGTATTGGCTGATCTTATATTGCACTAACAATTAGTTAATAAAAAATAATTGGACAAACATTAAATAATAACCCAATTTCTATTCAGAAACACTTGGAAAATTAAAAGGTCTAGTTTTTGTCATTATCTGATATATGATTCGTATGAGATAAGTAAGGGAAACTGTAGGTGTTACTCTTTCAATGTAAACAGAGAAGTAGGATTCTGTTTCTCAATAAAACGGGAATCTGAGGTGGTAGTGAACATCCAACATAGAAATTTGACAGCTTGGAGACCAAGAAAAGACTGTTATGGTTACATCAGGTATATTATTCTTTTTTATTTAATTTTATTATGTTTGTTACTCAAGCTTTTGTTCTTGTACACATCGTAACTATATAAAATGAAGTTACTTTGAGATGTTATTGTGAGATAATGTACATGGATTTATACTGAAGTGACGTAGAAATTTTAGTACTTTTTATTTGATGCTATTGCTATGCAGTTTAGAAAGACAAATACAACTCCTATTTTGGAGTAGAGAATAGAATGTACTTGTTTTTGAGTAATCCCATTCTTTGAATGTTAGATTGAAGCATTTGAAACTAGCACCAATTTAAATAATCAATTAAGTTCGTTTATCAAAGGAAAGAATGATAGGACTCTAGTTGGCTAGGAGTGAATTGTTAGTATGAAATATGGCACTCTAATGGGAGGGGAGCATTGTTAGCACTGGGTTTGGGGCAGTTTAAAAGGGTACATATAGCCAACCTGGTCGAGTAGAGGAATGAGGAATTGAGTGAGTAGAATTGTACTTTTACACTTAGATATTTCTCTTTCTATTTCAATAACACAATCTCTAATTGCTATTCTTATAGCTTTTACTATTATGGGCAATGAATATATTATTTTTTTCTCATACAAGGTGCATATTTACTTTAATGCTTCATAACTCTAAAATTCAAATAAAATTTACTTTAGTTTAATTGACAAGTATTGATATATTTTTATTAATTCAATATACTAACTCATCATTATTTTTTTAATTCCATATGAGGGTATTGTTTTTACCTCAAGACAAGCAATTTGTTTTAATGTCATAACTCCTTAATTTCCAGCTAAATAATTTTTTTTAAAGTTTTTATTTTCCTTATATGAAGATGAGGAATATGTATATTTTTTTTATATGGAATAGATATTTGTATTCATAGACATTTATATGTTCTTTTATAGAAAAATGCAAGTATAGCTATATGTAAAATTGTATATTTAATTTAATGCTAGGATATTTGAAAATGTAGATAGTTTAAAGGTGTTGAGGAATTTTTGCTCTTCTTTTGGTGGGGGCTCTCTGTAAGAAGCTGCTCTTAGGCATGGCCTTTTTTTTATAAGTATTAACAATGCTAGTTGTCAAATAATTTCAAATGCATGGCATTCCTTATATCTTATTAGTACTCAAAGTACTCTCTCTTTATGTGTTTAGTTATTGGGTTTTCAATATCAAGGAGGGGAGGTTCTATTTTTGGTTGGTATTCTTGTAGTGGTATTTTCAATTATTGACTGTTCTTTGACATTAAGTGACCTACATATATAAAATTGATTGGAAATGAAAGCTACCTTAACAAGCATATATACAAACAACACACATGTTTTCTTTCTTATCTCGCCACAGCACACAAATTTCTCAGATCCTACTTCACAAAGACACACAAGTTCTCAACCTTCTGTTATCACCGCAGCACACAATAATAATCTCATAACCTACTTCACTATGGATGAATATTTAAGATATTCAAACTCCTCTAATATTTCATTAATATTAAACCAAGGTAAAAGGAATACCTCTTGCAAACAAAAATAAGAGTCTCCCGTAAAAAATTACTTGCACACCAAGTGTCTTGCCTCTTCTTTTGAAGGCAGCCAACTAGAAAAGTTTCAACTAAAGAGAAAAAAAAGTTCAGCATTAAATAAAATAAATAAATAAAATTAAATAGGAAAGGAAAATATATAGTAAAAATTTATTAGAATAACATCAGATAGAGAAACGAAATAGAGATGGAGTAAAATCTTCTTATTTGGCTAAAATTAAATTATAAAGAAAAAGACAGTGATGTAAAACTTTTAATGACATGAAAAAGAATAAAATTTGAATTTATTTGAACATAAAACAAATTGGAAATGAATTGTTCCATACAAATCATAGAAGGAAGAGAGTAAATATACACTAACAACAATGCCTAATACAGTTATTGTTAATTATCATATCAAGAAAAGCCAAAAAAGATCATTTAGATAGAAGAAGATATGCATCAAGTTGTGTAAATTCACACAAAACACCAACTGAGAGAATCAAAAGAAAAGAAAAAATTCTCTACCAGTAGTCATCTGCCACTCACACAATAAATAACACACAAGTCTATTGAGTATTTTGTACATATTGAGACATTCACTCAAACACCTAGAATGCATAAACTATAATCTATAACAATAAGAATAATTATCTACCAGTAGTCATCTAAAAGCTTTTTAGAATAGATAAATGATTAAGCATATATAAACAGAGTAATGATCAAAACATGAATCAAAATGACTAAACAGAAGTCTTATGTTGTGGCATAGCTTGTCAGCACATTTGTAAGCAATTTTTTTGGTTGGTCAAAATTTGGCAAATAAAACATTTGGTGCTTCTAATTGGATTTTGACATTTATGAGAAGGTACTCATGTAGCCAATCCAAGACAGGGTTTTGGTTCCCCTTTAGATTTTGAAAATGGGACAAAGCTTTACTCACATGTCATTATCTTCAGCATCTACCACAACCAACAAAGCTCATTCCACACTATATTTTTACTGGACAAAATATACAACTGATAAAGACATATCTTACTCTTAAAACACACATAAATATACATATATATATATTTGTAACCTTTTTTTCATTTTGTTTTTCTTCCAAAACCAAAGGAGCAGAACTTTGCCTTTGTCTTTTTTTGAGCTTAATAGTAATTATTCTGAAGTAGTACTAATAATATCATAGGCATGCATATGTGTTATATATATAGTACTATTACTGAACCATAATATTATGCTCTTCTATTTTTAGCAAAACACATATATTTATATGAACGTATAGTACTACTGTAGTTTTTTGGGGATGAAGAGATATCACTTATAACTGTAGATTTACCTGCCTCGTGATGATGTTATATTACTGAGCCCACAATATATATTCTTATTAATTAATTAATGGAAATTTAAACCATATAGACTGTAATTATTAGTAGAGCAATAAATGCTCAACCCTTTTATATAAATATATTTAACAATTTATAACTGGGTTCATTTGCTAATAATACAATCAGATGATGCATGTACCATTTTCTATCTATCTATTGTATAATTGTTCCCTTTTTAGATTCTTTGTATGAAAATTGTATAAGGATATATAAGAAAATTCTTTGCAGTGTATTTATTATTATTTTCTTCTTTAACAAGTGAAATGTATGCTTGATTAATTTATTTTTATGTCTGCTAACTGTTAAGCAATCTAGCCACTCCTCTTATAATAAAAAAAACCAAAAAACAAAATATCTAATGGTTATGTTCAGATCTCAAAATTGTTATACATACCTATATATATAAATAGGACCACTGCTCTAAATCTGATAATCTGAAGTTTCTTTGACCAAAAATACTATACCTTCAAAAGAAAGAGAAAGAAACTAAACAGGAAAAGAAATAAAAACAACCCTGACTCAAAAAAATAAGTACAAGACATTATTCTCTGATCTAAATTGGCATATGTATTATAAAATTGTGAAATCCCACTTCTTATATGTTTGAAGAAAAAATGAAAAAATAAATAAATATAAAAATCCACTTTCTGTATGTAGTATATATAATAAGCCATGTCTATTTCCATATGAAATAATACATGGGGCTGAAGCATATTAGGAGAGATGTATCTATATATGTAAGAAATTTTTTAAAGATATGAACAATCTTATATTTACAAAATAAAATATTAAGAAAAATCAATATAGTGTATCTCTAGCTATTGATCTTGATAATTTCAAACTACGAAAGCATATTAAAAGAGATGTATCTATATATACTTATAATAATGTTTGATTTTCACTAAAATTTATCAAATATATATCATCATTAGTTCAACGCCTATGGAGTTTGACTACTAAAATGTCATGTACTAAATATCAAGTTATCAACTGCACTACTATAGCTCTATCAATAATAATTAATTTCAGTTTCCTTTTAGGACTGTATTATTATTATTATTATTTAATTCATTTTCATTTATACAAGTGTCAAGTACTACACTTTTATATAACATATATTTAAATACTTGTATAATGGAGACATTGTAATGACCAAATATCTATTAGGACCCAACATCTAGTTTTTGTTTGGTAAGGATGGACTACTATATGTTGGCATTATCTCATGAACTGAATAAAAGCTCTATTATTAAAAACTAAGACAAATGAATGGGATCAATCACAATTCAAAATATAGATAAAAACAGGCACAGTTATGTGATACACGTTAACAGTGTTTTGTAGGAATGTTAATGGTGGTGTGAAGAGACAAGAGTAGAGGAAGTTAAGAAGGCACTATACAACTACAACTGCCATGTTCAGGGGTTCCTTGGAGTTCCATTAAAGACTATCTCTCTCTCTCACCTATACCAGCCAAATAAGTTTTACTAAGGAAGGAAAATAATGGACCGAAAAGAAAGAAAGAACAAAGAAAAATAAAAGTGGCAGATTTATAAGTTGAATATTGGATTGGTGCTTTAATGATTTTTATTTAAATTGGTAGAATGAGAACATTAGCTCTTTTTCTCAGACACTGCTCATGATTTTCATAATAACAAATTTCATGCTTTTATCATTAAACAGTTGCACCACCACACACAATGTTGATGATGTTGCTACTTTGTCAAATGCCTATGCACCTGAGAACTTAAATGTTCATCATCATGGCCTACAGCAGTTCGAAAGGGAAGATGTGATTCTGGGGTGTACTTGACAGAGCTTCATAAATAGTCCATAAAAAAACAAGACTTCCAGTTTAGAAAGAAAAGAACATAGCATCATAAACGGTCCAAAAAGAGAATTCCCATTTTAGAAAGAAAAGAAAAAACAAGACTTCCAGTTTCTCAAAAAGTCCATAAAAAATGTCATCACAGCAGAGAGCCAAACAAAATGCATCATGGATAAGAACCCAACACCAAAAAATTATAACTGAAATAAAGCATTAAAAAAGAATAGTACACGATTCGGCTACTTGTCTTACTGAGCTCTTTCTTTGCAGACTACTCTATAGCTTGCATGCATCTTGGGTAGAACTTGAAAATGTCAAAAACCCACTTGAAAAACAAAGCCTGCGCAAAGAAGAACTTGAAAATGGGTATTCATACACATTTACACGAAGAGAGGAAAAGAGTACCTGGGCAAGCTTAATCGTCCTCCTCCTGGGCAGATGTGGTTGAGAAACGAAGAGAGAGAGAGAGGGTAAACAAAGAGAGAGAGAGGGGAATCGGGGACCGATTGGTGGGTTTTTTTCTTTTTTTTTTTTTGTCAATTGGGACCGTGAAAAATTTTGGGGGGGCTGGGGAAAAATTAGGCGCCAAATTATTATTAAGTCCCGCCTATACATATACATTTATTTGCCTATTATAATACTTTTTTAAAAGTATTAAATTTTTGTGTTATGGAAATGAGTTTTTGTTGTAGTGCCCTTATCTATAACGACGACATATCGTCGCTATAGGATCTCACCGTTTGAGTGAAACAGTGTGTTCAACCATGGCAACGACATGTTGTCGCTATAGGTCACAACGATATAACCCCCCAGGCAAAGCCTTTCTTCTTCATTTTTCTTCATACACAATGACGATTCTTTGTCGCCCAGCGCCGCCCAACTAGTTTTGATGCCATTTTTGGCCCTCCATTGTTAAGGCTAGTTCCTTTATACCCTAATAATATAGTTATTTATTTTCAATTTAGTATTTTATGATTATTTGTGTGTATTTTGTATGTTATTATAATAAGTTTGTTAAACTTTTTATTGAATTCTTTATAGATTGTATTAGAGCTTCCCGAGCCTTTGGGTATTGTTTGTAATCTTTAATTTTATTTTTGTGATTGAATAGTATATTAATTGATAAATGTTTGTTAAATTTTTTGTTTTTTTTTTTCTGATTGCATTGGAGTATTTGGATATCATCACTAACTTTTGGATATTGTTTCCAATTTTTTGTATTGTGATTATTAGTGTATTGATAAATAATAATAGTTAATTTGTATGCATAAATAGCTTTTAAATTAAATTAGTATGTTTGTTAATTTTATAGTTAATTTGATATTAAGTTATGAAACATTGTTAGGTTAGATTAATTTTTTTGTTTTGAATTGTATATATGTTAGGTCAAATAAAATTTGTGTTTTGAATTATATATATGTTAGGTTATACAAAGTATGACTGACGTTTGTTCTGAAAAGAGAATTCCCAAAAACAGAGGGGAAAAAAGTCGCTAAGAAAGTGTTGCGGTACTTCTCTTTAACTCCTAGGTTGAAGCGTCTTTATTGTTTAGGGCATACAACAAAGGATATGACCTAGGATAGTATAGGAAGATCGAAAGAATATGGTGTGATGCACCATCCTATTGATGGGGGTGCTTCGAAACAATTTGATTCCAGATATCTAGATTTTTCCAAAGAACCCAGAAACATTCGATTGGGTTTGGCTGCTGATGGTTTTAATCCATTTGGTAACATTATCTATCTTACAGTATGTGGCCGCTAATATTCTCCACGTACAATATGCCTCCTTCATTGTGCATGAAAGAGTCATCATTAATGCTAACCTTATTGCTTCCTGGTCTAAAATCACCTAGGAAGGACATGAATGTCTTTTTGAGGCCTGTGGTAGACAAATTGATGGAGTTTGGGATGAAGGAGCTCAAACCAGAGACGCTGCGACGAACAGTGTATTCAAAATGTGTGCATCACTATTATGGACTATCAATGATCTTCTGGCCCTTAGTAGTTTTTCTAGTTGGAGTGGCCAAGGATATATGGCATGTTCTTCATGCAATGAAGACACTCCTTCATGTCGGTTAATTCAGAGGACGACTTATGTTGGGCATAGAAGATTCATATCTTCTACGCATAAGTGGAGTAAGAGTCATTTGTTTGATGGGAATTATGAAAAATGACGTCCTCCAAGAAAGTTTAGTTGTCAAGACATACTCAAACAATTACCGCACGTTCCGGATCGCTTGCCGAGTAAACATGTCAGTTTCAGAGGTGTGAAAAGAAAGCAGGATCCAAAAAAGCTTAATTGGAGTAAAAAGAGTATTTTCTTTGAACTTGATTACTGGTCTGAACTTTAACTGAAGCACAATTTAGATGTCATGCATGTAGAGAAAAGTGTTTGCGACAGTTTACTCGGTACTTTTCTTATGAATGAGAAATCTAAAGACACCACCAAGGCACGAGTAGACTTGAAGAATTGGGGTATCCGAAAAGAGTTGCACCTCTAGAAAGACGGTACGAAGTTGATCAAACCACATCCTATGTATTCTTTCACACCAGATGATAGAAGGTTTTTTTGTTAGTTCATAAAAGGAGTTAGATTTCATGATGTCTTCGGTTTAAATTTCTCTTACAAAGTAGCCGACAATGATGGCAACATTGTTGGGTTGTAATCTCATGATTGTCACATTCTTATGCAACGTTTGTTGCAAGTAGGAGTTCGAGGATACTTCGATAAGTATATTTTGAACACAATCATTGAGCTTTGCAATTTCTTTAAGCAAATTTTTGTTCATACATTGGTTGTTAAGGACGTGGAGAACGCAGAAGACCAAGTGATACAAATTTTCCTCCAGCCTATTTTGACATAATGATTCATTTAATTCTTCATTTACCGCTAGAAGCTATCCTCGTAGGACCAATTTACATGAGGTAGAAGTATCTGTTTGAGCGATATATGAAGAAGTTGAAAGATTATATCAGGAATAAGGTGCGCCCTAAAGGTTCTATAGTGGAGGGTTATGTTGCCAATGAAGCTTTGACTTTTTGTTCGCAATATCTTTAGGGCGTGGAGACTAAATTTAATCATTTCGAAAGAAATGCAGATATCTTTATTCCTAAAAGATAGTTGTCAGTTTTTGAATCACAATGTCGTCCAAGTAGCGAAAGGAAAATCATATCCCTTGACTATCTTCATCGAAATGAAGCGAAGTGGTTGGTACTCACCAATTGCCCTGAAATCCAACCACATATGGAGTATGTAGTCCAGTCGATGTAGATGAATTCATTAAAATAAACTCGTATCCAATTTTCACCTTACCTTAATCCTTGTGCTCTACAGTGACTGCCTTCGAGAAAATCCAAGGATAAATCTTCAAAAATATTTCCATAGCTGGTTTAAATTGAAGGTAAATTATCTTGGAATAAATATCTTGTCTTAAAAGTTGATTGAAAAAACAAATGAGAAAATTAGGGCAACCCTAGGGCTGGGCGACACACACTGTACAATACAATGTGTGACGCCTAGCATCAGAGATTTTATCCCTAGGAATTGAATTTTGAATTTCAAATAAATTTGTTTAATCAGTTATTTAATTATTCTTTTAAATATGATTTAAATAGATAATTAAATGAAAATATCTATCAATTTTAATTTTAATTATAATTAAATAAATATTATTTAATTAGATTAAATATACGTGATATTCAGAAAAATTATGGATAATCAGACTCTCTCTCTAAAGCGATAGTTTTCTCTATTCTTGAAAACTATTCTAAACCTTCTCTCTACAAAACTCTCTAGATCTCATGTGTTGAGTACATCTAGGGAGTGACATAAATCACCATTTTGAATCCTACGTGCCCACACATGTCCTTGTGTGTTTGAGGATTGGTCTGGAAGATCAGGGTGTGAGATCTCAAAACACTGGATAGGAAGATCGTTGATTTATACAAAAAAACTCAATGACACTTGATAGGCTACAAGAGGTAATCCATGATCTATTTCTATGTGATTTAATATTTATATATATATATATGATCTTGGTTGGTATTAATATTTATTAAAATGTGTCCATATATTCTGCTATGTACCTTTGATTTGATCATTTAATATCAACAAATGATTCATATGTAATTAACTTTCTAAGTTTTGGAAAATTAGTGTTATTATTTAATTATATTATGTATTAATTGTCTTGTTTTTAAAATGTAGGATGCCTTGCAGCAAGAAGTCCAGATACAAACCCAATCCCAATCCCAATCGGAATCTTCAGCAGGAAGTGCCTCTGTCGATGTGACACAAGTCGTCTCAAAGGTACTTGGTCAATGTCGTGGCCACAACCGAGTTATTGGATCAATGTTGAAGGGCACTAGTACCATTGCCTCAGGCGCCACCAATTCCTCTTCACAGTTAGAGGCATCACCATTTACGTCCACCATAGTCGGCCCTCCAATGGTACCAGCTAAGGTATTTTAGTCAATGGTTCAACACTTCTGTCAAGCCATTATGACCCAGAATAGCAACTTCCACCAAATGTAACAATTTATGCAAGCTACAAATCCAAATATCCAAGCTCCACAATTTTAGCTTGTGAACTGGCAACAGTTAATGGTAGTGATGAAATCAAATGATGAAGAATTAAATGATTCTGTCGGAAATGATAATAGCACAAGACTCTGGGCAAATAATGCTCAACTTATATTTATTATTTAAATCTATACCCATAACTAAATTACCTCTGGATGTACTTACCCATAATTTCTCTTTTCCAAGAACTCCAAAATATGGTATTTCTGTGGGGTAATATAATGAAATAATCTCCTTGGTTAGAAACTAGATGTAATATTTTTGTTAAATGGAAAAATAGTTGAGAGAGGGGTTTTGAAATGGAAAATAAATAAGAGTATTTTTATTATTATTTTTTTTTTTTTGAGATCAGTTACAGAGAAAAGAAAGCAAAACGAGACTCAGCACTCCATCGGGGGAACACTGCCTTCCCAACAGTTAGTCCCTTGAGATAGCAATGCAAATTTGGCTATCATGTGAGCCACACCATTCGACGATCTGGGACCAAACCGAATAGACTGAATACTCTGGTTTTCTGCCTCCCTCCTGATATCAGCCACCAGTAAATCCAAGTCACCTCCCTCTTCCGGTGGTCTATTGAGCATACCAACTGCAAGGCTACAGTCTGAAACTAACAGCCCTTCTTTAATGTTGAACCTCTTACTGAGGTTGATACCCTGTTGAATGGCCAGTAATTCAGCAACAAGAGGGTCATAAGCACAGTTTATAAACTTATAGCTTGACGCTATCACATCTCCCAAACTGTCCCTGATTACAACTCCGTTGCTACAGCATCCTTGGATCTTGTTCACTGCCGCATCCACATTGATCATGTACTCTCCCTCCATAGGAGCCTTCCACCTTTGATGAGCAGAATTGGTCTTGGCTGGAGCGGTATCATGGCTTTAAGCAAACTCCTCCAGATAGATGGCCGCCCATTCCACCACAGTTGTAGCCTCCGGGTTCCATTTCCTGAAAGCAACATTGTTTCGGCAGTTCCAACACTGCCAAGCCAAGATAGAAAAGAAACTAAATTTGTCTTTGGGAAGCTTAAGGGAAATTCTGGACAGGAAGGATATCAGGTCCTCAAGACTCCTTCTTTTAGTAATCTTGCTGAAACCCGCCACCTTCCAAGCTTGTTGATTTCTTGGGAATTGCCAAATTGCGTGGTACCAGTCCTCTCTCTGGTTAGAATCCCCACACCTACATCACCCCTGCTCCTTCCTAAGTTTCCTGCAAAACAGAACACTATTAGTGGGAAGCCACTTGTTGCTTAGCTTCCAAAGGAAAAGTTTGATTTTGGGAGGGACTTGCAAACTCCACACTTTTTTCCACCAACTTTCAGTTTCCCTCATA
The DNA here is from genome assembly GCF_963169125.1 of Humulus lupulus. Lineage (NCBI taxonomy): Eukaryota > Viridiplantae > Streptophyta > Magnoliopsida > Rosales > Cannabaceae > Humulus > Humulus lupulus. The sequence continues at coordinate 250,451,807 of NC_084802.1, read as the reverse complement.
TCTGATCCTTCGGCCCTTTCTTTCTCACGAATAGCCACTTGGTAGCCACTGCGCACCGAGTATTCACCATTACGGTTATAATGCCATATTCTTTTATCTCTAGAGTCCAGTGATCCTGGAATGATGCTTAAAATACTGTCCGCATCCTCCTTAGTAAATATGTTTCGGATGAAGCTCTCATCCCACTCCCCATCAGCTTTCCTCAGTTCGACAACTCTAATGCCTGCTAGCAGTTCAGGTTTTTCCAGGAAGGTGAAATTCGACGGCCTTGGTATCCATTTGTCCTCCACAATTCTAACCTCCTCTCCCGACCCAATTCTCCATCGTGAGCCTGCTTCGATAATTTTCCTCCCCCAAAGAAGACTCCGCCAAATGAAGGAAGGAGCTGAACCCATCTTCGCTTGATGAAAATCACAGTCAATGTGATAGCTGAATTTGAGGACTTTAGTAACCAGGGAATCCGGGAATCTCTCTAACCTCCAACATTGTTTAGCAAGCATAGCTTTGTTGAAAAGCTCCATATCTTTGAACCCTAATCCTCCTCTAAACTTTCTTTTGCACAACTCTTCCCACTTACACCATTGAATTTTCCTTTTCTTCTCGGAAAAGCCCCACTGGAATTTGGTAGCAATGCTGTGAATATTATTTATCAAATTCAGAGGGAGTCTAAAACAGTTCATGGCATAATTCGGCATTGCTTGCACCACCGCTTTTATCAGGACTTCCTTCCCCGCTGCGGAGAACAGGGATCTCTTCCAGCCCTTTATCTTATTCCAGATTCTGCCTTTTATAGATTTAAAGGTTTCCCTCTTCAATCTGCCAACCAATCCCGGGATGCCCATGTACTTCTCAAAATGCTCCGTGATTTTAACTTCAAACATCCCTGCTATTTCTTTCTTTGTATCTTCATCAACTCTGCTTCCAAAACAAACTTCTAACTTGCTGAAATTAATCACCTGTCCCGAAGCGGCAGTGTACCAATGGAGAATGTTTCTCAGAGCTCTACACCCACTCCCATCTGCATCGAGAAACATGATACTGTCATCGGCGAAGAATAAGTGAGAAACTTTCACCCCTCTTCTTCCAAAGCGGATACCCTCTAGAATATTACTCTGTTCAGCTTCCAAAATCAAACCAGAGAGAGCTTCAGCGCAGAGCACGAAAATGAAGGGGGAGAGAGGGTCACCTTGGCGAAGACCACGCTCTGGAGTTACATTACCTCTGACTTCCCCGTTGATCAGGAAGGAGAAGGAAGCTGAGGTAATGCACCCCATGATTTTCTTCACCCACTCTTCATGATAGCCCATCTTTAACATCAGTCACTCCACAAATCTCCATTCAATTCTGTCATAAGCCTTGGACATATCAAGCTTTAAGGCCATTTTCTTTCCGTTCCCGAAGCGATCCTTTCTCATGCAGTGTAAACCTTCGTAACCAATAATTGCATTATCATGAATCATTCTTCCCGCAACAAACGCACTTTGGGAATTCGAAACAGCCAACGCCAAAGAGCTTTTCATACGTTCCACCAAACATTTTGAAATAACTTTATAAACCACCTTGCATAGGCTAATAGGGCGGTACTCCTCAATCATCTTTGCTTTCGGCACCTTTGGTATGAGTGTAATCAGAGTCTCGTTTAGTTTATGGAGAGGGAAATTCTCATTTAAAACTTTCAGGCAAACGCTGACTACATCGCCCCGAACCGAGCTCCAGAATTTCTGGAAGAAGAGGGCGGGGAGCCCGTCAATACCTGGGGCTTTGATAGGATTCAAACCCTTAATCGCCGAACGTACATCCTCTTCAGAGAACTGCCCCAGTAAGATCTCATTCATAGCCTCCGAAATTTTTGGTTGAATCCCTCTTAAGGCGGTATCAATTGTTTCGTTGGAGGGATTAGTTGACCTGAACAAGGTTTGGAAGTAATCGACCACGATTTTCTCGACTTTCTCAGCCTCGATATGGAACGTCCCTGCCTTATTAAGCAGTCCTTCAATTCTATTCTTCTTCTACCTCAACGAAGCTTTATGATGGAAATAGCGAGTGTTGCGATCACCACGTTTTAACCATACCGCCCTGCTTCTTTGTCTCTAGTAAACTTCTTTTTTCTCCAACAGGCAATTCAGATATTTTTCCTCCTTCTTAAGGCATTGCCAGCTATTGGAGTCCATAGTGGTAGACAGGCCTTTAATTCTTTGGTTGGCTTCGTCTATACTAGCATTCATCTGCTTCCTCATCTCATGGTTCCATCTCCTCAACTTCTTCTTGCACTCCTCTGTCTTCACATTGAATTCGGATGGGCTATTGCTAACTTCACCATTATTCCACTTTTCCTCAATAATTTGTTGAAAAATGAAAAATGAGTATATATTTCCTATTCAATGCTTTATTAAGCATATAAAATCACATTTCCCCTTGAGAACTTGCATAATTCGAATTTGGGGCTAGGTATATGGATATCATGTATGGGGTTCAAAGGTGTACCTTATCCTAGAACTCATTTTTAGTCTATATTATAAAAAATTTATATATTTAATTTTTTTAAAATTAATTAAAGAAATATATAATGAAACAGATTATTTTGAAATTGAATTAAATAAAAAATTTAAAGTACATGTAGAAATTGTACAAGCAAATACTAAAAATATAAATTTAGATTATCAAAGTATATATGATATTCGTGTAATAAAAATGAAAGTTTCTTTAATTTTCGTAAAACAAAAAAAGTTATAATTACTTGGGCTAAAAACTTATATTTAGTCACAAGTTACAGTAATATAATTAGTAATATCTATTATATATAAATATAAAATTTATCGTAATTAATAATGCATTTAGTCCCAACATATTATAATTTTGTAATTAATATTTTTAGTCACTGATCTTTTTAGTGATAAAATATATGTGATGATATTATTTTACTCACAAATTTTGTTTTGTGATTAAAAGTAAGATTTTTTTAGTATTTATATTTATTCATTATAATTTAAAAATTACAATATTATTGTATATGAGAACAAATAACACAAATATATTATATGTAGTTTTTTAAATATTGTATTTAATCATTTATGTCATATATACAGTTATACATTATATAGTAGGATATATTAATACACTAAAAATATAATTTACGAATTAGTTATTTGTAATTTAGCTATATACATAATCTTTGACTAATTAATATATCCTATTCTATAGTAAATGGTGACATACCTTAGTCGGAAGTTCGAATAATGTTTGCTTATAATATTAATTATACCATCGGTTTTAATAATATTTATATGTTTGATCGGTGTCACGAATGATTTCAAAACTTTTCCATATGGGACTGTTCGGTATGAAGAGTTCACAGATTTCATATTACTAGAAAAGTTGAAGAGGGTAATTAATCTGATAGTCTGGAAACTTACATCATTGTGTTTGGTTGTGTACTGTAATCTTATCTATGATTCATGGAAATATCACTTTCTGTATTTGGTTGTGCATAGGAATTTGTTAAGTTTTCATATTTTTATAAACTTAATATAATAATATATTTAATCAAAATAATTTATAAACAATTTTACTCATGAAATATTTTTTAACAAAATTAAAAAAAATACATCTATTGAATAATAGAATCAAGTATAATTTTTAAAATTACAAAAATACCCTTATTTTATTTTTAATAATATTTTATTTGTTATTTTAAACTAATAGAATTGTAACGCCCTCGATAGCCAAGACCGCTACACCGTGTATTTGTAAAGGTGTGAGACTTGCTAATCAAGTCGTTTAATCAAATCATGTCATTAGTAAAAGTGTTCTAGGGCTAAAAGACATTTTGGCCTTAAAAGATACATTTTATAAGTTATAAACAATTTACTGAAGGGATCCCCAGAAGTACAAAGTTTAAAAGCCAGTTTACAAAACTCAACAGTTAAAAGTAAACATTAGCCATACTAAGGCAAAATACAAGGTTCTGGTCCTCTTGTCCCTGTGATCTCCTCAACCGTGGCGATTGAGCAGCCTGACATGTACAGTCAACCTGCTGAGCTCTCCAATCAGGGTTGATCAGTTTTGCCCTTGCCTTTACCTGCACCACGCCGCACCCGTGAGCCAAGGCCCAGCAAGAAAACAACATACACAGCATATACAATATTGTCAAACAGATATTCTAGTAAGCATGTTCAGAATATTCAACCCATAGCATATAAGCATACTTCAAGGTACAATAACTTCATCTATACTTTCATTAATCACATTCATAGCCAAATATAATAATCAACAATCACAAATACTAGGGCCAAGACCTTAGGCCGCACCCTCTGTTTAACCCACTGACTCCGGCCCGCTTAAACCGAGCTTAGTGCATAATAAGCTGTCCTCGGATACCAGTGTCTGAGCCGTGCCAATTGCACAAGTTAACCATGGCACACTTAGGCCGTTGGTTTACAGTTTACATGGCATAATACCATTCTTTCAATCATATTTATATCAGGGAGCCCTTAGTCCCATTCAAAGATTCATCCGAGTGTAGTTTTCTTACCTTTAGCTTCTAGATGAATTAGTTACGGGCGATACTCCTTGAGCGCGATCCGATCCCCGAGCCCTAGCTTAGCACCAAGTCACAAACATGATGAAGGATACCATTAACAATCTTAAATGGGTTTCTAAACCAAGTTCTAGTCCTCGGAACATTGAACTTCACCAAATATGGTAAAAGACTCAATCCCGAGCACCCTAGGTTAAATTCCCAAGCCTAAAATCACAAAATCCCTTAAGCGCCCCGGCATAGGCCATCCATGCCACGGCATGGCCCCAAACAGAGCCCTCCTAAGGCACAAAAACAGGTAAGGGCCGCGACATTGCTTGGACCATGCCGCAGCCCGCCCTCCTTCCTCAGCATGCATCAGCTTCGAAGGGCTGCGGCTCACCAAGAACCATGCCGCGGCCCGACCCTTCGAACCCAGAAAAATCGACCATTTTCAATCTCTAACCCTCACCTTAAGCCATCCCAAAGCCCCCAACTCAAAACCAATTAATAACAACAACATTAGAATGATTTAAGCAACACAATTCCACTAAAAATCCAGCCTAACACTCACCAAAATCCCAATTCCAATTTCTGAGATTTCAAACCTAAAAACTCAAAACCAGCCATGGAAACTCTAAAATTAAACCATCAAACTTTGAATTGAACCTTACCTAAGTTGTAGAATCGTTTCTCCAAGGACCCCCTGGCCTATCTTCGGAGTTTCAAGGCTCAAACTCCACCTTAAATGTCAAAATCACAATTATTAAAAATTCAGCCATTTTCCTTAAAGTTCCTAACCACAGAACGAAAAGCAATGCTTACCTTTGCTCTAATTCAGTCCTTGATTAGTTCTTGAGCTCCACCTCTAATTCAGCCCTTTAATTCCTCATAGGTTCAGCTTGATTCCAGTAATTCCTCCTCAAATTTCAGTGTTGTTCTTCCTTAAGAGAGAGAAGGAGCTGAGAAAGGGTCTGTTTAAACTTATGTCTACTATTTTCTAACATATTCCTTAAGTCTATCCTTAAGTTATCAGACTAATCCCAAAGCTCGGGGTGCCAGAAACGTCCCCGAGGGAAAAACGGTAAAATCCCCCAGTATTCCCGCTTAAACATAATAACCTCAAATACATCTCCAATTATTTAGTCCAAATCACTACCCGATACCTAAGATACCCCTGAATTGTCAAAAGTCAATTATAATGCCCCGTTGTGACTTTTCCCGCTATCTAACCCTAGGATCGCCTCGAGTCGCCGGCTACAGAGTTATCCACAGAATAATGTGGTTCTCACATATACAACACATCTATTTCAAATTATCACACAATATCATCAATTTTCGTATAATATCATTTAAGCACTATCAATCACATAATATCTCATTCAAATAAATATTATTCACTCTAATCCCATTTATGCCCTCTTGGCACACTAATCAATGCCCTGAAGCCTTATTAACGAATTTGGGTCATTACAACTTTCCCCTCCTAATGAGAATTTCGCCCTCGAAATTTACCTGAATAGCTCGGGATACTGAACCCGCATCGATGTCTCTAACTCCCAGGTCGCTTCCTCGACCTTGCTATTCCTCCATAATACCTTCACTAACGAAATTGTCTTATTCCGTAAGACTTTGTCCTTCCGATCCAGAATCTGAACTGGTCGCTCCTCATAGGACAAGTCTATCTGTAACTCTAAGCCCTCGTACTACAGCACATGTGTCATATCTGAAACATACTTCCACAACATGGAGACATGGAACACATTATGAACCCCTAATAGCGACGGTGGCAAGGCCTGCCTATAAGCCACCTGCCCAATCCTCTCCAGGATCTCAAAAGGTCCAACAAACCAAGGGCTCAACTTGCCCTTCACTCCAAACCTCCTTACACCCCTCATTGGTGAAACTCGCAGAAACACGTGGTTCCCAACCTGGAACTCCACGTTCCTACGCTTAGGATCAGCGTAGCTTTTCTGTCTACTCTGCAAGGCAAGCATTCTAGCTCGAATCTTCTGTAAGGCCTCATTAGTCCTCTGAACCATATCTGGCCCCAAATACTTTCTCTCACCCATCTCATCCCAGTGAATGGGCGATCTACACTTCCTTCCATATAACATCTCATAAGGAGCCACTCCAATCGTGGACTGATAACTGTTGTTATATGAGAACTCGATCAATGGGAGATACTTACTCCACGAACCCTCGAAGTCAATCACACATGCCCTAAGCATGTCCTCCAATACTTGAATTGTTCTCTCAGACTGTCCATCCGTCTGAGGATGAAAGGCTGTGCTAAACTTTAGCTGAGTTCCCATAGCTCTCTACAGAGCTCCCCAAAACTTGGAGGTAAAGATAGGGTCTCGATCAGATACAATAGACTTTGGAACCCCATGGAGATGAACTATCTCCCTCACATACAGCTCTGCATACTGCTCCACTGTATAAGTCAACCTCACTGATAGAAAATGAGCTGACTTGGTGTATCTGTCCACTATCACCCACACCGAGTCATGAAGTCCAACTATCCTGGGTAATCCTCCCACGAAATCCATCGTGATATCCTCCCATTTCCACTCTAGAATACCCAAAGGTTGTAGCAATCCCGCTGGTCGCTGATGCTCAGCCTTAACCTGCTGACATGTAAAACATCTAGAGAAATACTCAACTACATCCTTCTTCATCCCGGGCCACCAGTATAATGTCTGTAGATCCTGATACATCTTCGTGGTACCCGGATGAAGTGAGTATGGTGTAGTGTGAGACTCATCCAGTATCTCTCGCCTGATCCCCTCATCTGTCGAAACACAAATCTGCCCCTGATACCGAAGCAAACCTGTCTTAGAAACAATATAATCCTTAGCTGTCCCTGCTAAGAAATGCTGTCTAACCTCCTGGAACTGCGCATCCACTAACTGACCCTCCTTGACCCGCTCTAACAGGGTCGACTGCAAGGTAATATTGGCTAATTGGCCTACCACCAGTTCTATCTTTCCCCTGACCATCTTATCAGCTAATTCCCTTGAGATCTGGGTGGAACTATACAACTGTCCTGGGCCCCTCCGGCTCAACGCATCTGCCACCACGTTGGCTTTCCCAGGGTGGTAAAGGATATCGCAGTCATAATCCTTAACCAGCTCCAACCAACGCCTCTGCCTCATATTCAGATCCTTCTGAGTAAAGAAATACTTCAAACTCTTATGATCAGTGTATATCTCGCACTTCTCCCCATACAAATAATGACGCCACACCTTCAGTGCGAATACCACCGCTGCTAATTCCAAATCATGAGTCGGATATCGCTGTTCATACTCCTTCAGCTGCCGGGATGCATAGGCTATGCCTTTCTTGTTCTGCATCAGCACACAACCCAAACCCATCCTTGATGCATCACAATAGACCACAAACTTTCCTTCCTCTGAAGGAAGACTCAACACAGGTGCAGAAATGAGTCGTCGCTTCAACTCTTGAAAATTGTACTCACACTTCTCAGTCCAGACGAACTTCTGATTCTTTCTTGTCAACTCTGTCATCGGTGAAGAAATCTTTGAGAAGCCCTCTACGAACCGTCTGTAGTAACCAACCAATCTAAGGAAACTTCGAACCTCTGAGGCATTCCTTGGCCTCAGCCAATCCCTTACTGCTTCTTTCTGGGACGGATCCACCTTAATCCCTTTTGCCCCAACTATATGCCCAAGAAAGGTCACCTCTGGCAGCCAAAACTCACACTTCTTAAACTTGGCGTACAACTGATGCTCCCTTAACCTCTGTAGAACCTGTCGAAGATGTTGCTCATGCCCTGCCTCTGAACTGGAATAAACCAAGATGTCGTTGATGAAGACAATGACGAACTGATCCAAGAAGTCCTTGAACACCCGGTTCATTAAGTCCATGAAAGCCGCTGGGGCATTGGTAAGACCAAAAGACATGACCAAGAACTCATAATGCCCATACCGTGTCCGAAAGGTCATCTTCGGTATGTCCTCATCTTTGATCATCAGCTGGTGATAACCAGATCGAAGATCAATCTTTGAGAATACCGTCTTTCCCTGCAGCTGATCGAACAAGTCGTCAATCCTTGGTAAATGGTACTTATTCTTGATAGTCAACTTGTTCAATTCTCGATAATCTATACACTTTCTCAAAGTCCCATCCTTCTTCTTGATAAACAACACTGGAGCGCCCCATGGAGAATAACTAGGCCTGATGAATCCCAAATCCAGAAGTTCTTGCAACTGTATCTTCAACTCTTTCACTTCTGCTGGTGCCATTCTGTACGGTTCCCTAGATACTAGTTCTGTCCCCGGTGCTAACTCAATCTCAAACTGAATCTCCCTGCGTGGCGGCAACCCTGACAGATCTTCAGGGAACACATCTAGAAACTCACATACCAATCTGGTCTCTCCCGGCCCTACCGGCATAACTCTAGCGGTATCCACTACACTAGCCAGAAAACCTATGCATCCCCCGTGCAACAAGTCTCTAGCTCTCAATGCTGAAATCATGGGCACGCGGGGTCCAGACATCGCTCCCACAAAGACAAAAGGGTCCTCGCCCTCAGGCTCAAAAGTAACCATCTTCTTCCTGCAGTCAATGGTAGCTCCATACCTCACCAACCAGTCCATCCCCAGAAGCATATCAAAATCCTCTATACTTAGTTCAATTAAGTCTACTGATAATTCCCTACCATCCACTAACACTGGTAGTGCCCTAATCCATCTCTTAGATACTACTAGTTCTCCTGTAGGCAACAAAGTCCCATACCCTGCGGTCCGATACTCACTAGGTCTACACACTCTATCAATCACTCTATTAGAAACAAAAGAATGTGTAGCACCAGAATCAATTAGTACTGTAAAAGAAAAGCCAGCGCTAGAAAGCTGACCTGTCACTACTGAGGGACTAGCCTCAGCCTCTGCCTTAGTCAAGGTGAATACTCGAGCTGGAGTCAAGCTATCCACCTTTCCCACTTCACCTTTCTTCACAGTTGGGCAGTCTTTCCTGAGATGCCCTACTACTCCGCACACAAAGCAAGCCTTGGCCCGACACTCGCCCAGATGGCATCTTCTACATCTCGGACACTCTGGATAGGTCCGCCATGCCTCGCTGCCACCCTGATGGCCACCCTGACCACCCCGAACCCTCCTATCAGGAGCAGCAGCGGTCGAAGTATCAGGAGTCTTTCTCTTGAAATCACTGGGGCCTTCGCCCCTACCAATCCCAGAATATGGAGGCACCGCCCTGCGGCCCTCCCTTCTCGTTGCACTATCCCTCCATATCTTATTCTCTGCTTCCTCAGCGGTAAGAGCCTTCTCAACGGCCTGGGTATAAGTTGTTCCTCCAGGTACTGTTGTGATCCTGACATCCTGGGCTATCATGGCATTAAGCCCCCTGATAAAACAATCTTGTCTAGCAGCATCAGTAGGCACAAGATCTGTTGCAAACTTCGCAAGCCTATCAAATTTCAGGGCATATTCAATAACAGTCATATTTCCCTGAACCAGACTCACAAACTCATTCACTTCCGCTGCTCTGACAACAACATTGTAGTATTTCTGACTGAATAAATCTTTGAAACCTTCCCAACTCAATGTAGTCACATCCCTAGTCTGCGATGCCACTTCCCACCAGATACGGGCATCCTCTCTCAGCATATAAGTGGCACAGGCCACCCTATCATGCCCCTCTATCCTCATGAAATCCAGAATTACGGTGATCATAGTTAGCCATTGCTCGGCTTTCAATGGATCCGGTCCACCCTCAAAGATCGGGGGTTGCTGCTTCCTGAACTGCTCATATAACAGCTCCCATTTGTTACCAACCTCCCCTGCCTGCATAACCGGTACCACTGCAGGTGGTACAATAGGGGCAGCACTCCCCGATGGAGCCTACTGTTGCAGAATATGGATCTGCTCGTCTTGACTCTGTAATTGAGCCTGCATCTCAGCCATTATCTGCTGCCAGTTCTCAGGCACTGGCGAAGGAGTCTGGCCCTGGTCATCACCCCTGGTCCCGGACCTAGTGCCGGCTAGTCGTGTAGATTTTCTTGGACGCATAGCTATCCAAGTCAATCTGCAAATAACGACTCGGCAATTAGACCATGATGACAGGGTAAAAGCATTTCCAAGATCCACCAATAGAACATCACCAACCACAAACAATCCACATATAAGCATACATTCTCATGCATTGGCTGCTAATAAGCACACCTCCAATCTCACTACACAATAACTATAAAACATGCATTCATACATGCACAATATACAATTAATCATTCAAATATTCATCTACATGCACGACGATGTTAATAAACATGCCTCAATATTCTCACACAACAGTCAAGGGCCAGGCCTTATCAGTATCTCATGCTTCCTAATAATCCAGTAAATAATAGCATTCATAGCTCATCACAAGCACATAAGCACATAAACACATATACACATTACCGAACCCTGATTTGAGCTTGTCTCTAGCAGTAAATGTACATGTCTAGCCTATCTTCATGAACCCTTAAACCTAGGACGCTCTGATACCAAGTTGTAACGCCCTGGATAGCCAAGACCGTTACACCGTGTATTTGTAAAGGTGTGAGACTTGCTAATCAAGTCGTTTAATCAAATCGTGTCATTAGTAAAAGTGTTCTAGGGCTAAAAGACATTTTGGCCTTAAAAGATACATTTTATAAGTTATAAACAATTTACAGAAGGGATCCCAGAAGTACAAAGTTTAAAAGCCAGTTTACAAATCTCAACAGTTAAAAGTAAACATTAGCCATACTAAGGCAAAATACAAGGTTCTGGTCCTCTTGTCCCTGTAATCTCCTCAACCGTGGCGATTGAGCGGCCTGACATTTACAGTCACCCTGCTGAGCTCTCCAATCAGGGTTGATCAGTCTTGCCCTTGCCTTTACCTGCACCACGCAGCACCCGTGAGCCAAGGCCTAGCAAGAAAACAACATACACAGCATATACAATATTGTCAAACATATATTCTAGTAAGCTTGTTCAGAATATTCAACCCATAGCATATAAGCATACTTCAAGGTACAATAACTTCATCTATGCTTAGATTATTCAACACTTTCATAAATCACATTCATAGCCAAATATAATAATCAACAATCACAAATACTAGGGCCGAGACCTTAGGCCGCACCCTCTGTTTAACCCACTGACTCCGGCTCGCTTAAACAGAGCTCAGTGCATAATAAGCTATCCTCGGATACCAGTGTCCGGGTCGTGCCAATTGCACAAGTTAACCGTGGCACACTTAGGCCGTTGGTTTACAGTTTACATGGCATAATACCATTCTTTCAATCATATTTATATCAGGGAGCCCTTAGTCCCATTCAAACATTCATTCGGGTGTAGTTTTCTTACCTCTAGCTTCTAGATGAATTAGTTACGGGTGATACTCCTTGAGCGCGATCCGATCCTCGAGCCCTAGCTTAGCACCAAGTCACAAACATGATGAAGGATACCATTAACAATCTTAAATGAGTTTCTAAACCAAGTTCTAGTCCTCGGAACATTGAACTTCACCAAATATGGTAAAAGACTCAATCCCGAGCACCCTAGGTTAAATTCCTAAGCCTAAAATCTCAAAATACCAAAATGCCTTAAGCGCCCTGGCATAGGCCATCCATGCCGTGGAATGGCCCCAAACAGAGCCCTCCTAAGGCACAAAAACAGGTAAGGGCCGCGGCATTTCTTGGACCATGCCTCAGCCCGTCCTCCTTCCTCAGCATGCATCAGCTTCGAAAGCCCCCAACTCAAAACCAATTAATAACAACAACATTAGAATGATTTAAGCAACATAATTCCACTAAATATCCAGCCTAACACTCACCAAAATCCCAATTCCAATTTCTGAGATTTCAAACCTAAAAACTCAAAACCAGCCATGGAAACTCTAAAATTCAACCATCAAACTTTGAATTGAACCTTACCTAAGTTGTAGAATCATTTCTCCAAGGACCCCCTGGCCTATCTTCAGAGTTTCAAGGCTCAAACTCCACCTTAAATGTCAAAATCACAACTATTAAAAACACAGCCATTTTCCTTAAAGTTCCTAACCACAAAACGAAAATCAATGCTTACCTTGGCTCTAATTTAGTCCTTGATAAGTTCTTGAGCTCAACCTCTAATTCAACCCTTTAATTCCTCAAAGGTTCAGCTTGATTCCAGTAATTCCTCCTCAAATTTCAGTGTTGTTCTTCCTTAAGAGAGAAAAGGAGCTGAAAAAGGGTCGGTTTAAAGTTATGTCTACCGTTTTCTAACATATTCCTTAAGTCTATCCTTAAGTTATCAGACTAATCCCAAAGCTCGGGGTGCCAGAAATGTCCCCGAGGGCAAAACTGTAAAATCCCCCAGTATTCCCGCTTAGACATCCTAATCTCAAATATATCTCCAATTATTTATTTTCATCACCCGATAGTCCAAATCACTACCCGATACCTAAGATACCCCTGACTTGTCCAAAGTCAATTATAATGCCCCGTTGTGACTTTTCCCGCTATCTAGCCCTAGGATCGCCTCGAGTCGCCGGCTACAGAGTTATCCACATAATAATGTGGTTCTCACATATACAACATATCTATTTCATATTATCACACAATATCATCAATTATCATATAATATCATTTAAGCACTATCAATCACATAATATCTCATTCAAATAAACACTATTCACTCTATTTCATATAAAGGCTTTACAAATCAATTTCTTTAAATACACAAGTATTATTTATCATTTTATAGTTTGAGAGATGTATATTTGTTTTTATATTATATGCTTCAAAAATAAAATAAGTTATTAACTAAAAAATTATTCATTTATGATTTTTTTTTTTAAAATAATAATAATTTTGAAGTGTTTCACATTCCTGGATATCTGAAAACAACTTGTCAGATGAGTTTCACTTGAACCTAGAATCAGGAAAAGTTAAAACCCCTGGAGTACAGATTCCCAGTTTAGAAAAACTCAAACCCAGTACCAAACATGAAAAAGTGTTCAGATTCCCATTCCCGTGTCCAGATTTCTGCATACCAAACGACCCCTATATTTTCAGAGGCTATATGCCCTTCAGAAAAAAAATTTGTTTCACCTTTCTATGGAGTTCCATCTATATCCCAACATTTTGGCACTTATTTGTACACTGTTGTACACTTTTGTTCATTGGATTGCGGTAATTAATTATAGTATTTATATATATATATATATAAATAGGTTCCTTTTTAATGGTTATTGAGTTTTTTTTTCCATGGATGGTTTGTCAATTAATTGTCATTGGATTAAGATCTAATGCTTCACATTTAAAGATGTTAATTAATGTTATCTTTGATCTTTTCAAACATGGTAATGGGCTACCTCCTGACATGGCAGTCACCTTTTATTTTAATTAAATAATTAAAAAATTATTATTTAAGATTCATTTCAAGATTTCATACATTCATTCCTTCTCCATTCCTTTCATTCCTTATGCATTAATGAACTTTATTATTATTAGATATTATTTTGTAGTTTATTTTTCTTCAATAAACTAAAAATGTGAGGAATTTTAAATTTTTGAAAATTCCATTATGTAAATTTTTCAAACATATATTTTGTTGGTCTTGAAGGAAATATTTCTTATAGAGTGATAATCTTCATCATTTTTTTTGTATAGAAATTCATGATGGAATCAGAAATAGAATGGATGACAGTAATTGAACACGAGTTTTAAGAGTTCAGAGATGAACTACACTCTATTAAATTGGATTTATAAGCCAAGGATAAAATTCCATGTAGATATGAGAAGAAAAAAAAACTGATATGTGAATTCATTAGCAAAAAACCCTCACCATCACTATTTTTTTAAAAATATGTTATTAACCAAGGTGATGTTGTGTTCTTTGAACATTTAAACTCAATAGAACTTTAAGACCAAAAGATAGGGAAGTGTTAGAATACATTTTCTCAAACTCTGATCAATTGTAAGTTTTTCTTTCTTAATGTATATATATTTTGTCATTTTTTCAATATATTTTATATCTATTATTGTCTCTATTATAGGGAAATTATAGTTGAAAGTGAGTTTAATTTTCTACGATGGTCCGACTTCCATTATCTTGGACCTAAAACGGAGTTGGAGACTGAGGTAATTCATTTGTATATATTAATAATTTTAGCGTAACTGTTATATATATAAATATATATTTTTGTAAATGCAGATTTTTACTATGGTTTCTTCATTCTTGACCGAGGATGAGTGGTTGAAGAAGGGTAAAGAGTGTAATAATTTGTATCTTCCTGCTCAAAATATGGTAAGTTTTTTGTTGTTGTTCTTTTTTAAAAACATATTTCATGTTGGTTGAGTTAATTTTTTATTTGTTTCTATATTATGGCAATAGAAATACTTACTACCCGACTCCTACTCCAATTTACCGCTACATAAAATTTGGAGGAAAATGCATTCCTACAAAAGATTTATGGGCTCCCTCGAACATTGCAATGAAGTATAATTCTAATGGTTTATGTTGAACCTATTTTAAAACATTTATTTATTATGTAATTTCTAACATCAATTATACTTGTAGATTTATATTCCTTTGTTGCTTGTAAGACACTTCATTCTTGCACGGGAAATACTGAAAGAAAAAAAGTAGAATTTTGGGACTCACATGGTGATGAAAAGAATCATATTGTTGAAACAGCTTTTTCGCCAACAGTAGATTAAGAAATTAAATAGGTAGATTAGTGTTAAACTATAAACTGTAATTAAATAATTAAAGGCTTCTCGAACACACAACTTTTACGTGGTTCAGTGGTTAAAATCCACCTAGTCCACGAGACAATGTTATTGCCTTTTTATCTCAATTTCTACACAGTTTTAGCAATATAAAAATGGTCGTCCCCTTCCCTGTCCTTTATTCCTGATATTTATAGAGGAATTTCATGGACAGGTTTGGGTAACCACGTGAATAAATAAGGTATACATTCAATACAGATTATTCCCATTTAAATTGGAATATGATTTGATAACAGATTGGAATATACTCCTGTTATCTCAGATAATAAATGATAAATATGTGATATAGCCTGGCCATTAATGAGTTATAATGAGCCTCTGAATCTCTTGTGATCCTTCAGTTATGCGTTCTATTGTAACCTAATTTTAGCCTGAGTTCATTCACTCAGCTTGGGTACAACTGGCGAATAAATATACGGAGAAATAACCAAGGGAATGATATTTTCTTATTATCCACGTGGGCAACTCCAGTGTCATGTGGTCATGCATGTTGATTAGGCACCCTGAGTTTAGCCCGAGCTAGGGATACGAAGTCTGTGAAGTGCGAGCTCAGAATATTAAAACAGCTATTGAAGCACGAGGTTGGAGGGGATATCCAGCTCGTGGTAGTTCTAGTATATTGCATATCCGTGGATCCCCAGAGACTCGAGATCCCTTTATACTTATATTTATGACCAAGCTATCAAATTTAATATCCCATATATTAGGAGTACATTTATCTTGTGATCAGATCATATCCCAATATAAATGGGAATAATTTGTACTAAATGTAATAATTATGTAAATGCCTGATTGACTCACGCAGTTACCCAAACCTATCCATGAAATTCCCTTATAAATACTGGGAATATTGGACAGGAAAGGGGACCATTATTCTGTAATACTGAAACTCTGGAAAAATAGAGAGAAAAACAACAACAATATAGACTCGTGGACTAGGTGGATTTTAACCACTGAACCACGTAAAAGTTCTATGTTCTTGAGTGAAATCATTTATTTTTCATTACGGTTTATTAAGCACCAATCTACTTTATTATTTCTTAATACACTGTTGGTGAAAAACAGTGTCAACAGTTTGGTGCTTTCATTGAGAGGGAAATTAGTGCTTCATCAAGATCCCAATCGATTCTCATCATGGTGCTCACTCACTCAATGCACGATAATGATATAGAATAGCCTAGTGGGCAGGAGGCCCTTCATACCGCTGTTTCAAACGAACATGGCCCCGAGATCCAGCAGCGTCTGAGAAAACAACCGAATCCAAACCAAGAATACTTAACTGCGGTTGAGATGGAAAATATGTAGTTAAGAAGGCATGTCGCCAAGGCAAACAGGCAAATTGAGGAGGTTTTGGCTCGGTTACCCCCTCTTGCAACTGACATTAATGTTGGAAAGAGGAAAAGTGGGTCTTAGACGTCCCACAGGAATAACCGATCCAAGCCAAGTCATTCAGCCAGAACTGCCACCCTAAGTTCAGTGTCTACAGCGCGAGATCGCAAAAATGCTCAACCCAGTGGCCCCCATAGGGGTCATCAGCATGTCAGTTGATCGGTTAGAACCGCAACCCCAAGTTCGTTGCCTCATTTACAAGCACCTAGGAATTCCCATTGCAATCCACGAGGAGGGGCTGGGACAGGCTCACAGAGACAAAATGTTCCAGCAAACCCTCCTACATCGTGATCGGATCGCCAAGCGTAGAGAGCTAGAAATAATCTGGCAGAACAAGGATGGGTTAATCTAGTTCGCCCTGATGGGACAAAGATTGCCTCGCCATAAAGGCATCCCATGTCACCTATAAGACATCCTACGCCACCTTCTCCTGAACGCGACATTCCAGCTTATGGAGACAGCATGAGAAATCCTCCTCCATCGGCCAATACCTACGTCCCACGGACGTGTGTTGAAAATCCAAATCCTCGGCCCCAATCCCGAGTAGTAAGCTTCGCAAATGGGAGTTACTGGACCGAAAGTCGTCGTAGTGGTAGGTCTGAGGGCGATCTAAGAAATCAGTTGAGTTCAGCGCAAAGCCCTCGGTACGAGTTGCAACCTGATTTGTGTGATTGCCTGAATTCGTAGAGAAGTAATCTAGCTTAGAATGAAGATGTTAGTTATACTCGACAAGAAGGAGGTTCGTCCATAATACGCGATAATGGGAATGCCCCACCAAAACAAGCTCGAGCTTGGAGGGACAATAACCCATCTAACTCATACGATAGGATGGGAGATGTTGAACAGCCCCCAAGTAACCTAGGGACCAGAGACCAGACCCTCGAGAGGCTAGCTCAGATGGAAGAGAAAATGAAGAAACTTTTATCTAGAAAGGACAAAGACAATTTGCAGCGGCCACATATCCGGTAGGCTTCATAATGCCACACTTGTCAAAATTTGATGGAGATGGAGATTCATCAGATCACCTCAGAATGTTTAACACCATGATCATGGCCCACAATGTCGGACTCGATCTAAGTTGTATTTTATTCCCTGCAAATTTGGTCGAGCCAGCCAGGCTGTGGTTTAAGCAGTACCAGAGACATTCCATAAGCTCGTGGAAGAAGTTTTCCTCCAAGTTTAAAAAAGCATTCCGAGCTTCACTAGCAGCTCGAGTTGAGGCTGATTCATTGGCCAATGTAAAGCAGCAATCTGGCGAAACGTTGAAGGCATATCTGAGTCGGTCTGCCAATGTTGCTGTATGAGCTAGGGATGCTGATGACATCTCCAAGCTCATGGCATCGAGGATAAGAATCCTCGTCGGGGGCGACCTATGGCAAGAACTTCAAAGGAAAGGAGTTAAGAGTGTGGACGAATTCTTGGCCCGAGTTCAATAGTTGATTAACCTAGAGGACGCGCGAGCTTTTGTCGCAGGAATCAGCCAAATCCTCATCCAGCTCGTTGGAGCTGTAACAGATGTTGTAGCTATGGCTCAAATCGTTACCCAGCATAACTAAGCGGGAAATAGCAAGAGGAAGGGAAATGGCGAGGGCGACCAAAGCAGGACAAAGAAAAATAAGTCTGGGGAGAAATTCAAGCCTGTTTACTCCACTTACATTGACCTAACAGATACTAGGGAACGCATCTTCGTGGCAAATTCTATTCGCCTTCCATGGAAGAAGCCAGAGCCATTGAAGAACCAGAGGGCGAAGAGAGATCCTTCGAAGTTCTGCCGATTCCATAATGATATCGGTCATAACACTGACGACTGTCGACAACAAAAGGATGATATCGAAATTCTCATTAGAGCGGGACTTGTGGCCCAGTACGACCGAAATCGGGTGGTCCATAATCAGCCTGCTAGACCAAACCCTCCGTCAGTCCCCGTAGATCTAGTAAGTAAAATTGGATCTCAAGCGAATCAGGATAATCCTCCTCCGATAATAGGTGAGATATAGCCACCATTTCGGGAGGACCTCATCCGGCAGGCACGAGCAGAGGGGCCCAGAAGAGGTACATTAACGAGCTAAAATCCCATAATGGAGTGGAGTTCATTCCGAAACAACGATTGTCAAAGCAACAATGATTGGAAAAACAACCAATCATTTTTACAAAGGAGGATGCTAGCGACATCCAATTCTCACATAAAGATCCCTTGGTCATAACAGTTCAGCTCGCCAACCGGAGGGTCCGGAGGACACTGGTGGATAATGGGAGTTCTGTGACTCTACCTTTTTAGGTCCACCTTAGAAAAAATATGGTTGTTTGTAGCAGAATTGAAGGTGACCTCAATGACTCTATACGGGTTTTCTGGTGAAGGGTTAGCAGCCATCTAAACGATCGAATTAGTTGTAACATTGGGAGAAGGTTCACGAACTATCTCCAACTACTTGAGTTTGTGGTAATCGACTGTCCAACAGCATACAATGCGATTTTGGGCTGACCTGCATTGATGGCATTTGAAGCCATAACCTCTATTCGCCACCTAGTAATAAAATTCTCCTCAGCTGGGGGAATATGCACCGTTAGAGGTGATCATCTCACTGGCAAAGAATGCTATAACATTTCTATGAAGGGAAAATCACAGCTCAGGCAGGAAGCTATGGTCATAAATAACAGAGGCGAGGAGTCCCAAGAAGTAGAAGTTACTTGTGGGACGGAAGAACCTCAGCAAAAAGAGGACAGTAACGACGCCCAACGCGATGACATTGACCCACGGATAAGCGAAGACTGGTCAGAACTCCAGGCTCTAGAGGAGCTCGAGGAGGTAAACATTGACCCCAATGAAGCTTCAAGAGACGTAAAGATTGGGAAAAATCTTAATGATAAAAGGAAGAAGGAGCTGGTCAATTTCTTACAAGAGAATCTGGACGTTTTCACTTGGTCACATGAAGACATGGTGGGAATAAGCCCGTGTGTAATCATGCACACTTTAAATTTGGATAAGAACGTGCCTGCAAAATCCCAAAAACGGAGACGCTTGGGAACTGTCCGAGCTGAAGCTCTTGAGGAAGAAGTAGCTCGACTATTAAAGTGCGGGTTTGTTCGTGAAGCAAAATACCCGATCTGGGTCGCCAATCCCGTTCTGGTCGAAAAGCCAAATGGGAAATGGAGGACCTGCATCGACTTCTCTGACCTGAACAAAGCTTGACCCAAGGATTGCTTTCCACTACCAAGGATTGATCAGTTTGTAGATCCCATGATAGGTCACGAGCTCATGTCCTTCATGGATGCGTATTCTGGATATAACCAGATCGCGATGAATCCTATGGACCAGGAACATGCTAGCTTCATGACCCCAAATAACGTATATTGTTGTAAAGTCATGCCCTTCGGGCTGAAGAATGACGGAGCTACATATCAACGCTTACTCAAAAAAATGTTCGCTAATTAGATCAGGAGAAGTATGGAAGTGTATGTTGATGATATGCTCGTCAAGTCAAAGACTGTCGATAACCATGTATCTGATCTAGAAGAATGTTTGTAATCTTAAGGAGGTATGACATGAAGCTGAATCCTCAGAAGTGCACGTTCAGAGTGGCATCTGGAAAATTTATGGGTTTCATAGTCAACACGAGGGGAATAGAGGAAAATCCCGAGAAAATCAGGTCGTTGTTAGAAATGCCCTCACCCAGGTCACGTAAAGAAGTTCAAAGCCTAACTTGAAAGGTGGCAGCTTTAAATCATTTTATTTCAAAATCTACTGACAAGTGCCTGCCATTTTACAACTTGCTCAGGGGAAACAAAAAATTTGAGTAGACTGAGGAGTGCGAACAGGCATTATTCGACCTAAAAACACACTTGGGCAAGCCCCAGTGTTATCTAAGCCTATGTTTGGAGAACCTCTATTCTTTTATTTGGCCGTGACAAAAAATGCAATTAGTGCCGTGTTATTCCAAGAAGAAGACCATGCTCAAAAAAT
The DNA here is from genome assembly GCF_963169125.1 of Humulus lupulus. Taxonomy (NCBI): domain Eukaryota; kingdom Viridiplantae; phylum Streptophyta; class Magnoliopsida; order Rosales; family Cannabaceae; genus Humulus; species Humulus lupulus. The sequence continues at coordinate 250,431,155 of NC_084802.1, read as the reverse complement.
AGTATATTATATAAGCAAGAGACTTCTCGGAGATGAATCATGATACCCAATGATAGAGAAGCTAGCGTTCTGTCTGATATTGGCTTCCAGGAAGCTCCAGCCATATTTCCAGTCCCATTCAATCAAAGTCATGACTTACCAACCTTTAAGGCAGGTATTGCCAAAACCTGAAATGTCGGGACGTCTTTTAAAATGGGCTATCGAGCTTAGCCAGTTTGAGATATTGTACGTGCCACGGACCTCAATCAAAAGTCAGGCCCTTGCTGATTTTGTGGCTGAATGCACCGGATTTCAAGAGGAGCTCTTGAAGGAATCAGTGCAGGAGTTATGAAAAATCTTCGTGGATGGATAATCAAACGAGGATCGAGAGTAGTGATCAGCTTAATCTCCCTAGAAGGACATTGATTCCATACAGCTCTATGATTTGGATTCGAAGCATCCAACAACGAAGCCAAATATGAGGCTTTATGATTGTGATAGAGGATCCCACAATCATAATCCTTTACCAGCTCCAACCAACAATCTCTACCTCATGTTTAGATCCTTTAGAGTGAAAAAGTACTTCAGGCTTTTGTGATCAGTGTATATCTCACACTTCTTACCATACAAGTAATGCCACCACACCTTCAGTGCAAAAAAACCACTGCCAACTCTAAATCATGTCTGGGGTATCTCTGCTCATAGTCCTTCAACTGACATGATGCATAGGGAATCACCTTTCCTATCTGCATAAGTACATAACCCATACCCTGCCTCAAAGCGTCACAGTAAATCACAAACTTACCTTGATCTGTAGGAAGGCTCAAAACTTGTGCGGTGATCAAACTCTCATTGAGCTTCGGAAAACTGTCTTCACACTTGTCCGACCAAATAAATTTCTGATTCTTGCGTGTCAACTCTGTCAATGATGATGCAACCTTGGAGAATCCTTCCACAAAGCGTCTGTAATACCCCGATAAACCCAAGAAACTCCTAATCTCTGAAGCATTCTTAGGTCTTGGCCAATCTCTAACCGCCTCAATCTTTGCTGGATCCACCTTAATACCATCTTTAATAAATATGTGACCCAAGAAAGTCACATGTGGCAACCAGATCTCGCATTTCTTGAACTTCACATACAGCTTGTGTTATCTCAACCTCTGTATTTCCAATCTGAGGTGATGTTCGTGCTCTGTCTCTGTCCAAGATTATATCAATATATTGTCAATGAAGATGATCACAAACTAGTCCAGGTAGTCCTTTAACACTCTATTCATCAAATCCATAAATGTTGTCGGGGCATTAGTCAACCCAAACGACATCACCAAAAACTCATAATGGCCGTACCTGGTGCAAAAAGTTGTCTTCGGTATATGTTCCTCCTTGATCCTTAGCTGGCGATAACCAGATCGAAGATCTATCTCAGAGAATACTGCTCTACCCTGCAGCTGGTCAAACAGACCATCAATCCATGGCAGAGGATATATGTTCTTGATAGTCAACTTATTCAGTTCTCTATAATCGATGCACATCCTCAAACAATTTTTCGTTCTTTCTCACAAAGAGAACCGGTGCGCCCCATGGGAAGAAACTGGGTCTGATAAAACCCATGTCCAGTAACTCCTGTAGTTGAACCATCAGTTCCTTTAGCTCCGCTGTAAGGGGCCCTAGACACTGGCTCTATCCCTGGCGCCAATTCAATCACAAACTCAATATCCCTGTGTGGAGGTAACCCTAGTAGATCCTCTAGAAACACATCCAGAAACTCACATACTAATCGAGTCTGTTCTGGTCCCACAAGCTAAGAACATTATTCATCCCCCCTGCAATAGGTCTCTAGCACTAAGTACTGATATCATAGGTATTCGGGGTCCATGCATAGTGCCAACAAAAACAAAGGGGTCCTCACCCTCTGGTTCAAAAGTTACCATCTTCCTCTTATATTCTATCGATACCCCATATTTTTCTAGCCAATCCATACCAAGAATAATGTCACAATTATTCATCTCCAACTCCACCAAGTCAACTGATAACTCCCTGCCCTCAACAGTAACTCGTAATGGCCTAATCCATCTCCTGGATATCACTAACTCCCTAGTAGGCAATATCGTACCAAACCCCACAGGATAGAAATCACAAGGTCTACACAACCCATCTATAATCCTACTAGCAACAAAGGAATGTGTAGCACCTGAATCAATAAGAATAGTATAAAATCTTCCAGCACTAGAAAGCTGACCTGTATCTACCGAGGGACTAGCCTCGGCCTCTGTCGGGGTCAAAGTGAACACCTGAGCTGGAATCAGGCTTTCCACTTTCTTTGGCTCCTCCTTCCGGGGTCTCGGGCAATCTTTCTTCAAGTGCCCTATACTGCCATAAAAAAAACAGGCCTTTGCCCGACATTCCCCAATATGGCGCCTCCTGCACCTAGGACACTCTGGGAATGCCCTCCATGTCTCACCGCCACCCTGGCGGCCCATCTATATACCCTGTGGCCTCCTATCCTGCCTTGAAGTTGAAACTATGTCTGGGGTCTTCCTTTTCTGATCACTGGAGCCTCCGCCCCTACCAAAACCTAGAAATGGAGGTCTTGGCCTCCTAGAATCCATTCTGGCTGCATTATCACTCCAGATCTTGTTTCAACGGTCTCAGCTTCAAACGCCTTCTCCCCAACCTGTGCATAGGTAGTCACTCTCGGCACAATAGTAATACGAACGTCCCAGGCTATCATAGGATGTAACCCTTGAAGAATCCTCTATCTTCTGGTCCCATCAGTGGGCCACCAGATCCTTAGCAAACTTTGCCAATCTGTCGAACTTCAGGGCATAATCGGTCACTGTCATGTTACCCTGAAGTAACCTGCTGAACTCCTCAACCTTTGCAGCTTTAACTGTGTCATTAAAATATTTCTCGTTGAATAAGGTTCTGAATTCTTCCCACTCCATAGTGCTAACTGCTCTAGTCTGGGATACCACCTCCCACCATATTCGGGCATCCCCCCGAAACATATAAGTGGCACAAGCTACTCTTTCATTATAACCTACCCTCATAATGTCTAGGATAGTGGTTATCATGGTCATCCATTGCTCGCCCTTCAGTGGATCATACAGGGGTTCCCACCTATATCCCCCTGCCTGGGGCTATACAACTTTTGGTACCTCTGGCTGTGACACTGCAGGTACCACGGCCTCTAGGTTCCCTGCTTGAACCTGTTGCTGTTTTAAGAGGCATATCTCTTCTTCCTGCCTCTCTAACCTCACTTTCATGTTAGCAAGCACTTGTTGGCACTTTTTTGGAGCTGGTGGTGTGGCCTGGCCCTGGTCATTCCCTTCACTAGCCTGTAGCTCTTGGCCAACCAATCTCTCTGTCCTACTGTGATTCATGTTGACACTCAAATCATCCTACAGAGTTCAAATCGGCCGTTAGAAAAGTAATAACTATACCTCTTGCCGTCTGGCGGTCCAAGATCATCTGATAACAAACATATGCAATATTAATAAGCATGCCATCAACAGCTAACCATACATACAGACATATCGAAATATTTTCACAAGTCCAACATAGCTAATAAGCATGTTCTTTAATATTCATGTAGCAGTCAAGGGCAGAGCCTATCAGATTATCTCATGCTTCCTAAATAGGCATGGAGATAAGGCATTCATATCATGTGTAAGCACTTAAACATATAAACACATAACAGTTATCATACCCTGAGTCGAGCTTGTCTTTAGTGGCAAGTGTACATGCCCGACCGGTCTTCAGGAACCCTTAATCCTTAGCAACTTTGATACCAAGTTGTAACGTCCTCCTAATCCAGGGCCGTTACACGGTGTACTTAAAATTGTGTCAGACTTGCTACTCAAGTCATTTAGCTTAAAGTGTGTAACTAAGGTTAGTGACAAGGGTTAGGGTTAAAATTTTTGTTCAAAGAATTGTTGACTTTTATATAAAAAGTTTCACATAAACATGAGATCCCAAAATATTACAACTAAACTTTTAAAAAGGGAATTATACACATCAAAAGTTACATCAGTCGACCTAAACGGCAAAATAGGGTATAACCATAGTTCCTCTGAGATAAACTCGACCGTGGTGGTCAAGCAGCAGCTTAAGTTCATGCCGCCACCGAAGCCATAAAGCTAGCCCAACCCCTTGGTTTATTATCGACCTTAGTGTCGATCAACGTAATAGTACATTACTGGTTTAAGCCTAAGCCTCTCGACCAGTGCTCAACGTGCTATTGCCATCCTTAACTCAAAAGTCAAGCCCTGATCCAGGATTACATATTTTAATATATAAAATAGATGTCGATAGGCACATCCCAATAAACTAAGCACATATGCATGTTAATCGTATAATACCACTGAATAACCATTTCCATAATGGTAAACATACCTATTTAACGTGGCCACATGCCCTAACCATAGACTTTATGCAACGATTTTAAAACACTTAAGCATTTATCAGCAAACATTTGAACAAATAGCCTAGCATACACATCATGGGGCCCAAGCCCTATTCATAATAACATATCACAGTCGACCCAAGCCCTAATCACATATAACACGTATTGGGTGCAGTTTTCTTACCTTAGGTCCAAGTAAGCGCAAACAAGAACAACCCTCGAGCACGATCTTGTTCTGAGACCCAGCAAACACCTAGTCACAAACCATAAATGGTACATCGATGAGTTTAAATTCCAAAGCCCAATCCCGCACCCTCGAGACCTTTAATTCCACCAAACGGGGTGGTGAAATCGTCACCCGAGCCCCTGAGCAAAAACCCTAAAAAGTACCCAAAAATCACGGTTTGAAAGTTATGTAGTGCTCCATCGCTACCTACAGGGCGCTATAGCGCTAGACTAAGAGACTCTAGCTGTAACGCCCAACTTCCTTAGAGCCGTTACTAAGTGAATTTCAAACGTACATTTAACTTGCTAATCAAGAATTTAGGTCAAAAGTGTATCTAAACAGTAATAAAATCACATAATTTGAAAATGTAGTAATTCATATGATTTAAAGCCGACTAAACAACAAAATATGATTTAGTACAAAACATCTCCTAAAAATACCCCTGGCTTTGGCAGCCAGGTAGGCCGAACATATACGCGTCACTTCACGCTCACCGTAGTCATGGTTGGTCGAATTTCCCCTTGCGCTTACCTGCACCACAAAGCACCCATGAGCTGAAGCCCAGCAAGAAAACTCCACACAAATAAATAACATATGCATATTAAGCACTCAGTATACAATAAATCCGCCACCAGGCTAAACACATACGGCCATGTCATCGTAGACACTTTACTTGGCCCTGGGTTCGTGGTCTACACCGTGAGGATATCCCAGGTATCCTTTAGGGTCTCACCCTGGCAACTCGCACTCCGCGTGGTAAACGCTGCTCCTAACCCCTTTCCTTTCTCGACCTTCCCCATTCCCGGACCTTGGCATTCTCGGCCTTTACCGTTCCCGGCTCTTTGCCATTCATTCACATATATGCACACATAACATAATTAAACAAATACTTAAACACGTATAAACATATACAATGGGGCTACACCCTGCAACACAATCATATAGGGTCGTGCCCTGCAACACAAACTATAGGGCCTTGCCCTGCTCTATGAGTACAACAGTTTTCTTACCTGTGTCCCGAGCTTCTTGAGCACCAAAATCTCGAGCACGGTCCTCTAACCCAAGCTTCGTTGAAAACCTAGTCACAACACATACATAACACTCTCGTTACTAACCAATTCACAGGCATACCCCTGGAACAAATCCCGTGCTCTCGAGACCTCCCCTTTCCCCACACAAGGTAGCGAAAGCGTCCCCCGAGCCCCCTGAGCCAAAACCCTAAAAACACAAAATCCCCATATCTTGAAAATGGCCTAGCGCCGCGGCACGGAAGAACAGGGCCGCGATGCTCATACCCGAACCCAGAAAACTGGGTTTTTCCCAACATTTTTCCCGAGCCAAAATTCATCCAAATCACTACCAAAGTATACCCAAGTCCCAATTCAGCCTAAAACCTCAAATAAACAGTATACCAACCCAGAAACAACAACAACAAACCTAAACACACCATCAAACCTAATAATCACCTAGTGGTTCAAATTTCACAAAAACTTAAACCACACCAGCAAGTACACTTCAGAGATGCATGGAACTCTTACCTCATGTAGAAATTCGACCCTAAGCTGCTTTCCTAATCCAATTCCAAGCTCAAATCTACTAATCCCAAGCTGAACCTTACCGAACTTCATCCCAAGAATCCACAAAGCAGAACACAATTTTAGCTCACTAATTCAACAGTTCCAGCAAAAATTCATCAAAGATTTTTGAGTTAAAGACTTACCCTTGATTCTAACTAAGCCCTTGAGCTCTTGAGTTTCTGCCTTATGATCCTCCAAAAATCAAACACCTTAGGGAGGGAGAGAGAACCGAATGGGAGAGAGAGATATGAGAGTTTCCTTCTGCTTGTTTCCTTCTAATTTCTTCTACATGACCCTAGACTCAGCTGCCTTATTTGATCAAAATCCCTTCTTATACAAAAGGTCCAAAGTACCCCTTGAGCTGATTTAAATCCTTAAGTGCCTCCAAGGGCAATCTAGTCATTTACCATATCCCGTTAAGTCCCCGATTATTCCTATAAATCCTTGTTTAATCCCGAGATACCACCCTCATAAAATCGAAGATGGAGGAAATCATATTCATCCACTGCTCTAACCGCAGAGGGTCTGGTCCACCC